>NC_056726.1:819942421-819999921 GCF_019279795.1 Protopterus annectens | reverse complement strand
AGCCATTATTGAATCCCCAAATGTTGTGGATACTCAAAAGGGCCTTACAGAAACAAATGCTTGGTGCCAGAGCCATGAGCTCAAGCTCAGTGCCAAGAAATGCATAGTTATCCCCTTTGGGAAAAAACATGTACCCGTTCTGGGACATGCTACACTTAAAGAAATCCCAATCCCTCAGAGCTACATGCTACAGGGATCTAAACCCTGTCATCACAATAAACAAATGCTGGAGGGATAGGTTCCTGACTCAGAGACTGCCCAGACTCTGGAATAGACTGCCCATACATGTCAAGCAGACCGCCACTTTGGCCCTCTTCAGACTGAACATTGACGATTGGATGGGAGAAAGAAATTAACCCCAGAGATCACGTCACTCACCCTGCTAGACAGGGGTCCAGGGTAGAAAATAGTGTGGAAGTAATAGCCAGGGAATTGTTATGGCTAGGCTTGTATAAGCCCTAGGGCCGATAGCCTAGTACCAGCCTATGAACCTATAGTTAACAGACTGCTATCAGAAGGAAGAAGCCCTTGGGTCATTTTAGCTGTTACCAAACAAACTTTGTGTCTGTGTGATAAGGGGCAAGTGTGTGCGCATCTGTGTGATAAGGTGCAAGTGTGTGCACGTTTGTGTGATAAAGGGCACTCTGCCAGTATCTGCTGAATTTTACAAAACCACTTTTATCTCTAAAGCTGTCCCAGCACAATCTGGTAGTTAGATGTAACTTTAAATACACTATACTGTTATGTTCTTCATATACTGAATTGATAAAGTCTGTTTTGTGATTTATGATTTAGTGTTGAATTCTCACTTAATTCCATTAGGTACTGGTGTGCCTTTGCTGGGGAATTTTTTCCCTGTGGTTGTGGAACTGTGTAGTTATAAAGCCAGGAAGAATTTGATTGTTCCCAGGTGGTGTGGGCATGGTTGCTTAACCCTCCCCTCAAAACCGTAACACCTTTAGTTTTGCAGCCATGTTTGGATAGATTTGGATCAGGGTGATTGCAGTTTATAGGTCTCCTTTTTGCTGGGATTTATGTAAGACCCCTAAAGTGGGAAGGATGAAAATTTAAAAATAAAACATCCTTCATGAAAGGTCTGAGGTGGAAAATTGTGTATGTGGTTATGCTGATAAGAACTGGAAATTCCTGTGTTAACACTAATGTACAGTAGACAGTTTATTGGACTGTGCTGTAGAAGCTGAATCTGTGGACAGGTTTACTGGGCTGTGTAAAGTAGGGCTCACTAGTGTTGGATTAAAGTACTTTAATAATGCTGTAGGTGGAAAACTGTTCAATGGGTGCATTTCATGTACAATTTGAATGGAGCGGCTTGATGTGTAAGATCTGTACAGGCATGTGTTTCTGTTTCTGATGTCTGCACAGCCAAAGTACATAATTACTCGTGCATTCCTCGGACGAAAGCCTGGGGTCATTCTTGGTGTTGCCAAACAAACTTGTGGTTATGTGTGTGAAAGGGTGAGTGTGTGAGCTGAGTGAGTGTGGTGTGTGAGCTGAGTGAGTGTGGTGTGTGAGTTGAGTGAGTGCGTGAGTTAAGTGAATGTGGGGGGTGAGTGTGGGGGTGAGTGAGGGTGGGTGGGTGAGTGAGTGAGGTGTGTGGGTGGGTGAGTGAGTGTGGTGTGTGGGTGGGTGAATGTGGGGAGTGAGTGTGGGTGAGTGTGGTGTGTGGGTGGGTGAATGTGGGGAGTGAGTGTGGGTGAGTGAGTGTGAGTGAGCGAGTGTGGTGGGTGAATGAGTGGGTGAGTGTGGTGAGTGGGTGTGGGTGAGTGAGTGTAGTGAGTGAGTGTGGGTGGTGAGTGAGTGTAGGTGGGTGGTGAGTGAGTGTAGTGAGTGTGGGTTGGTGAGTGATTGTGGGTGGGTGAGTGTGGTGGGTGAGTGAGTGGTTGAGTGTGGGTGAGTGGCTGAGTGTGGGTGAGTGAGTTGGTGTGGGTGAGTGTGGTGGGTGAGTGGTTGAGTGTGGGTGGGTGAGTTGAATGTAGGTGGGTGAGTTGAATGTGGATGAATGAGTGAGGGTGGTGAGTGAGTGTGGGTGGGTGAGTGAGTGAGTGTGGGTGGGTGAGTGAGTGTGGTGAGGGTGGTGGGTGGTGAGTGAGTGTGGGTGAGTGAATGTGAGTGAGTGAGGTGTGGTGGATGAGGGTGAGTGTGGTGAGTGAGTGTGGTGAGTGTGGGTGGTGAGTGTGGGTGAGTGAGGTGTCTGAGTGAGTGAGTGATTGGTGAGTGAGAGTGAGTGTGGTGAGTGATGTGAGTGAGGTGAGTGATGTGAGTGAGGTGAGTGAGGGTGGTGAGTGAGTGTGGGTGGTGAGTGTGAGTGAGTAAGTGAGTGTGAGTGTGGGTGAGTGAGCGTGGGTGAGTGTGGTGAAGTGAGTGGGTGAGTGTAGTGAGTGAGGTGTCTGAGTGAGAGTGAGTGGTAAGTGTGGTGAGTGAGAGTGAGTGTGGTGAGTGTGGTGGGTGATGAGTGTGGTGGGTGGTGAGTGGTGAGTGTGGTGGGTGGTGAGTGGCGAGTGAGTGTGAGTGAGTGTGGTGAGTGAGTGAGTTGAGTGTGGGTGAGTGCGGTGAGGTGAGTGGGTGAGTGAGTGTGGGTGGGTGAATAAGTGAGTGTGGGTGAGTCTCATTTTTGGATGTAATTTCTAAATTTTGTAAACTTTGTTTTTGTATTGTCATATTGCTTTACATTGCCCTACCGATATGTGACAAAGTACAGGCAGAAGCACAGTAACAGCTGCAAAAACTAAGAGCATAAATTTGCAATAACCATGTGTATACATTAATTGCATGTTTTTACATAAGAAGCAGATGTCTGTCATAATTAATCGACAACACTGCATTAGATTACAAGAAGTATGCAATACCGTAATTTTTTAAATTATGTCTTAAAAAAGCATGTTGGTGCTGTCATGTAAGTCTGTGAAATATTTCATGTTCATAGTGTGTCATTTGTTAGCTATTTAACCAAACGGGAAGGAAAAATAAGTGGGAGTTTGATGCTTTGCAAAACGGTGATTATTCCCAGTGCTATGTAGCTTGGTTCTAAATTTGACAGGAGGAGTGCAACAAAAAAAGTGTCCCACTGTAAGGAGGGAAAGGCTGACAAGAAAACAATACATTACTCTGGTCACCTGCTGTGAGCTGTCAATCACATGCAGATAATGGGTCAAATTACCCTTAGCTCTTTGACAGCTAGGGAAGGTTGGTGTGAAGTGGGAGGGGAGATGCCTTGAAGAACTAGATTTCAGCCTTCACAAAAGAAAGCAAGTTAGCATTTCTAAGAAACAAAAGCAATAAAATGCATTTTTCAGTTCTGTTCTGTAGCATTTGCACTGCTTGTGTTTGAAGTAGTCATTGAAAAAGGGTAACATTTTAACCAAAAGTAGGGGACTTTAAGACAGCAGTGATTGCCTGTTAAGTCAATGAAGTGACGGCAGCTTAAGGGAAAACGTGGCAGATCTGATGTAATTTTTTGGAGACAAACAATGCATTCTGGGATACTTAGAGGCAGAGTAAACAGTCTGAATTATTTCAAAATGCCAGCCCCCATGTGGTCAGAGTCAGAAATTGCATATAAAAATATCTAAAAAGCTCTAAATAGTCCCAAAGTGCTGTTAAAATGTAGGAAACACCAAACCATGATGAAATAAATATGTTTTTTGAGTCTGAGGGTGCGGTTGTCCTTTAACCTGTACCACTATTTCCCTTCAGTCTCAGTTTTCATCTTCTAATTCCCCCCATTTGCTGACGTGACACCTTCCTTGTCTGTGCTCATTTTCCGCCCATGTGCCTTCAGTTTTGCATTCCATTTCTCTCTGATTTGCTGAAGTTCCTATTCAGGGTGTGCCTGTGGTGCCACATCATCTGCATACAGCAGCTTTGGCTATCTGACCTGTTTGCTAACATAGTCCATCATCAGTATGAACAGCAGTGGGCTCAGAGGTGCTATCTGATGCACACCCACTCCCACTGGGAACCTTTCTTTGAGGCCAAACACTGTTCATACTTGTGTCATTTGATTTTTGTACACAGCAAAGGCAAAATAGCGTACTACTTTTTAATGAACGCTTTCGTTGAAAGACTTCATCAGAATAACACATTGAATTCTAAAAACACATTAAATACTACCTACTTCAAACAATTATCCAATTAAACAGTTAAACAATTAAAAACTAGTACATTGTAACCTAAAGGCAAACTTCAGTTAAATAAATTCAATTCAATGGTTTTATCAATACATAATTTACGGTTCCTTAAAAAACATTTAATGTTAATGGCATCGTTTAAGCCTGGAAATTTATCAGATTTTAACTTTATTTGCCACAATGTTTCTCTTTGTTCAACATAATTCCTGAAGTCACCCCCCCTCAAGTCTGACTTACATACTTCCAATACTGAAAATAAAAACTTTTTAAAATTGTGACACACTGTAGAGTGTTCAAACAAAGCATTAGTTTCATCATGGCTATTAATGCTATAAATGTGTTCACGAATATGCGTTTTTAAACTTCAGGTAGTCATTCCAACATAAAAAGCTGGACATGTACTACAAACACTAATGTAAATGACACCCTTTGTACAACAATTAACATATCCAGGAACCTCTAATGTTCTCTTTAGAGTGTCAACAGAAATGTAGGGCCCTTCTGAAATGTACCTACACATGTTACAATGGTGACAAGAAAACATGCCCCTTTTCCTGGTACAACGCTGCTCAAAAAAGCTCCGGTTAATTTCCAAAGCTTTTTTTATATTAAAATTGTTTCTAAAAACAAAATTTGGTCTAGTCCCTAAAATTTTGGAGATATCAGCATTTCCCTGTATAATTTTCCAGTTCCTTTCAAGCAAACGTTTTATTACTGTACTGTCAATGCTCATATCCAAAGAGCAAGTTAATTTGCCTTCAATGCTGGTGTTAGTTTTACCCACTAGCATAATGGTGTCGTTGTTAAAGGTGGCCACATTTAATATTGCTTGATAATGTGATGACCTCTTGTTTAAAACTTCTTCGACAGTGTTGTCCAATAGGTGTTTATCATACCCCCTGTTAATGAACATAGATCTAATAAGATCCATTTCTAAATGTAAATCTTGTTCTTTTGATGTCATGCGGCAAGCTCTAATAAACTGACCCTTGGGTATGTTTTTAACAACATGTCTAGGATGCCCACTACGATAGTGGAGATAACTATTGGTGAAGGTCGTTTTACGATGGATTCGGCTGTGGAACCGATGTTCAATTTGATCCCACCAAAACTGTATGTCTAAAAAACTAACCGATAACCCAATTTCACCAGCAGTAAATTTCAAAAAACTAACTGAGGAATTAATCTCAAAAATAAAACTATTAACGGTATCGTGGTTTCCTTCAATGATGAAAACTAAGTCGTCCTCGAACCTGTGATAAAAGGAAATGTGAAATTTACTCTCCAGTTGATCAAGATACTCTTGTTCCCACCAGGTCATGACAAGGTTAGCATAAGAGGGTGCAGCTGGGGAACCCATAGCTACCCCTCTTTTTTGTCTGTAGAAAGTTTGATCAAACAAAAAATAGTTGTGGTGTAGTACAATATCTAAAAGTCTACAAATGATGGAAACACTACCAACACTATACCTGTTACTTTTGGTTAGCAAAATTCTTATTGCTTCCACCCCTTCATCGTGGGGAATACAGGTATATAATGACACGACGTCCATGGTAAAAATAATGTGGTTATTAGGATCAAAAACCCCTTTATCAGCATAGTCTCTTAACTTGCTTAAAAAGTGCCAAGAGTCCCTAATAAATGATGCCTGTTCACATGTAAGGGGCCCTAAAGTAGCATCAAGGACCAGTGATATCCCTTCAGTAATCGAATGAGGGGAAGACACTATCGGCCTAAATGGTGGATCCAAAAGATTTTTGTGCACTTTCGGAATACCGAACAGGACACCTATTCTAGGTTGTTCATTAACACAAAAATCATAAACATCGATGGTGATTTCACTGGACATCAATGCGTCATACAAGTGTGAATGTATTAAATGCTGTTTTCTCTTTATTTCATAAAGGGGAACAACCTCGTATTCTTCATTGTTGTTTAATATTTCTAACATTTTTTGTTTATAAGCATCTTGTTCCATGATGACAATATTTCCCCTTTGTCACTCTTCATAAATCTCAATCTCTGGTTTTTGTCACGTAATTGTTTAAATGCCCTCCTATCTTCAGTGTTTAAATTGTGTCTACTGTTACCTTTAATTGATAAAACAGTATCCAATTCTTGTACACAAACATTCTCAAAAACCTTAAAAGTATGCATTAACTGAGGATTGTATGTCGAAGGCTTAACTAGAGCTTTGTTAACTTCAGGAACATTGTGCATCAAGTAAAAAAGGTTTAATTTCCTGACATATTTTTTAATATCAACTACAGTTTTACGAAAGTCAGCCTTCACTGTTGGAACAAAATTTAAACCAAGTCTTAACACATTCAACTCATTTTCAGTAAAAACAGTATCAATCAAGTTAATGATGTCAAATTGGTTATCATTAAGTTCACTTAATGAACATGTTAAGTTTCGTCCCCTGAGGAGTCTGACCCTAAAAAGGTCCGACTCCTGGTTAATACTGTCTTTTTTGTTGTTGGTAAATTTTTCTTTGTAAAAAAAGAGGAAGAAGAAGATGAGCCAGTCAAAGAATTGACTGCTCCTACACCAGTCTTGGTCTTGGTAACACAGTCATCAGTTGTCTTGTCAGCCAAGTTGTTAATGGCTAAATTAGAGTCTCCGGTATTAGTGACCTGTTCACCGTCTCCCCGACTCACTGGATCTTTGTCACTGAATTCAGTATCAGTCGTGTTGACCAATTTAGATGGAACATTCCGATCGACTTTAAAAAAAGAAGAAACTTGACTATTGGTATCAATTCGTGCATTGGCGAGTACTGAACTGTAGTATCGCCTGTTACCGTTGTTGTGATTTGGGACTTTGGTGTTATTAACGTTAGTACCCAAAGCAAAGTTGTCATAAGCAGTCTTTCCCTCATAAGAGGAGATGTCACGCATTAGTTTCAAGTGCTTCCTATTCGTGACCTCCAATGAGTGTTTCTGCACTTCTTCGGTCAATTTATTAAAAAAGTCAACCCTGTTACTACCAGTTAACATAGTTTGGATATCAGTCTCAACTTTGCAAATTTCGTCTCTTAAAGAATTCATCTTAAATTTATTATTTTCAATGAGCAACTCTAGAAAACGTAACCCAGCTTCGTTGAAAAAGGTTACCAGTTTATCAAACATAGGCTCACCTATAGAAACGCCGTTGGGGCATTTAAAAAATCTAAGCCCCTTCGGCACAACTTTCAATTCAATACAACGATGGAAGTAACAGTTTTCAAGATCTATAGAGCGGTACCTTTTTAGCAGTTTAGTTAGAAGCTCACGTTTTTTGGTAATTCCTTCGTTACTGAAGGCATGATGATACTCGTTGAGGTCCCCAAAAGGATTGACAAAATTATCCAGCAATGATTTTAAAGTATGTCTAGCGCCATGATAAGCACGGGATGGGAGAGCGTTACCTTCACAACGTTGATCTTTACAAAAACCTGGTTCTTCAACAACTTCAATTACGGTGTCCATTTCTTGGAACGAGCCAGTAGGACTAAAGGCATCCGCCGCTGGTTGACATGGTGGTTCTCTTGCTACTAAAAACTTCAGTGAGTTCTGTATATCAATAAGGGTAGCAAGCAGTAAATTATCAGTACTTCCTGTTACAGTCCCGGGTGTTGGGTGTACTGACAAATTCAGTAATGGCTCGTCACCTTCCTCAGCCATGGTTCTGGTAATAAAAACAAGTAAAACACAGATGATGAATCACAGAATGAAGCAAACCAAAAAATAACCTTGGTCAAGGAAAGAAGAAACAGCAAAGGCAAAATACCGTACTACTTTTTAATGAACAACCTAGAATAGGTGTCCTGTTCGGTATTCCGAAAGTGCACAAAAATCTTTTGGATCCACCATTTAGGCCGATAGTGTCTTCCCCTCATTCAATTACTGAAGGGATATCACTGGTCCTTGATGCTACCTTAGGGCCCCTTACATGTGAACAGGCATCATTTATTAGGGACTCTTGGCACTTTTTAAGCAAGTTAAGAGACTATGCTGATAAAGGGGTTTTTGATCCTAATAACCACATTATTTTTACCATGGACGTCGTGTCATTATATACCTGTATTCCCCATGATGAAGGGGTGGAAGCAATAATAATTTTGCTAACCAAAAGTAACAGGTATAGTGTTGGTAGTGTTTCCATCATTTGTAGACTTTTAGATATTGTACTACACCACAACTATTTTTTGTTTGATCAAACTTTCTACAGACAAAAAAGAGGGGTAGCTATGGGTTCCCCAGCTGCACCCTCTTATGCTAACCTTGTCATGACCTGGTGGGAACAAGAGTATCTTGATCAACTGGAGAGTAAATTTCACATTTCCTTTTATCACAGGTTCATGGACGACTTAGTTTTCATCATTGAAGGAAACCACAATACCGTTAATAGTTTTATTTTTGAAGTTAATTCCTCAGTTAGTTTTTTGAAATTTACTGCTGGTGAAATTGGGTTATCGGTTAGTTTTTTAGACATACAGTTTTGGTGGGATCAAATTGAACATCGGTTCCACAGCTGAATCCATCGTAAAAAGACCTTCACCAATAGTTATCTCCACTATTGTAGTGGGCATCCTAGACATGTTGTTAAAAACATACCCAAGGGTCAGTTTATTAGAGCTTGCCGCATGACATCAAAAGAACAAGATTTACATTTAGAAATGGATCTTATTAGATCTATGTTCATTAACAGGGGGTATGATAAACACCTATTGGACAACACTGTCGAAGAAGTTTTAAACAAGAGGTCATCACATTATCAAGCAATATTAAATGTGGCCACCTTTAACAACGACACCATTATGCTAGTGGGTAAAACTAACACCAGCATTGAAGGCAAATTAACTTGCTCTTTGGATATGAGCATTGACAGTACAGTAATAAAACGTTTGCTTGAAAGGAACTGGAAAATTATACAGGGAAATGCTGATATCTCCAAAATTTTAGGGACTAGACCAAATTTTGTTTTTAGAAACAATTTTAATATAAAAAAAGCTTTGGAAATTAACCGGAGCTTTTTTGAGCAACGTTGTACCAGGAAAAGGGGCATGTTTTCTTGTCACCATTGTAACATGTGTAGGTACATTTCAGAAGGGCCCTACATTTCTGTTGACACTCTAAAGAGAACATTAGAGGTTCCTGGATATGTTGATTGTTGTACAAAGGGTGTCATTTACATTAGTGTTTGGAGTACATGTCCAGCTTTTTATGTTGGAATGACTACCAGAAGTTTAAAAACGCGTATTCGTGAACACATTTATAGCATTAATAGTCATGATGAAACTAATGCTTTGTTTAAACACTCTACAGTGTGTCACAATTTTAAAAAGTTTTTATTTTCAGTATTGGAAGTATGTAAGTCAGACTTGAGGGGGGGGTGACTTCAGGAATTATGTTGAACAAAGAGAAACATTGTGGCAAATAAAGTTAAAATCTGATAAATTTCCAGGCTTAAACGATGCCATTAACATTAAATGTTTTTAAGGAACCGTAAATTATGTATTGATAAAACCATTGAATTGAATTTATTTAACTGAAGTTTGCCTTTAGGTTACAATGTACTAGTTTTTAATTGTTTAACTGTTTAATTGGATAATTGTTTGAAGTAGTTAGTATTTAATGTGTTTTTAGAATTCAATGTGTTATTCTGATGAAGTCTTTCGACGAAAGCGTTCATTAAAAAGTAGTACGCTATTTTGCCTTTGCTGTTTCTTCTTTCCTTGACCAAGGTTATTTTTTGGTTTGCTTCATTCTGTGGTTCATCATCTGTGATTTTTGTACACAGCCTGCCTAATTCTACAAATGTTTCTGGGACTTAAAACCATTTCAGAGCTGCCCAAGTCAACTTTATTGGGACCTTGTCATATACTTTCTTCAAGTCTAGGAATACCCAGACAGATTATTTCCTCATCCCCAGCTTCTTCTCCACTATCTGTCTCATTGCAAGCATCGTGTCTGTTGTGCTATATCCTGATCTGAACCCAAACTGCTCATCTCCCATCTTACTTTCTATAAATCTGCAAATTTATTTAGCACTCACTCTCTCCAACACTTCCATGTAGGGTTGCCACCTTTCATCCTGGCTAAAACCGGAGTAAAGCCACACTCCTCGCGTCACCAGTAACCCCGCCCATCCCACCCCCTCATCTGCTCACATTCCGCCCAGTTTGTGACATCACGGTGACATCACCCAGCAGGGAACGCCCTCTTTTTTCCATTCCTGCTGCCTGCTTTCGGCTGATTTACTATGCTTTTCTATAAAAAAGCATAGTAAATCAGCCGATTTACAAACTGTGATAGTCTGTTTCCTTTTTGAAACAGAATACCGGAGTTTGTACAGTGATACCGGACTACCAGAGACTCCGAAAGAATGCAAATCCCAGTACTTCTAGATGCATGTGTTATGATATGGGCAAATCCAAAGACCCAAGGGAAAAATCTACCCAGGCTGAGGGACAAGAAATAGTACCCCCGTAAGAAACCAAAAAACAGAAACAGGTTATGAAAGGCAGATAGTGTAGTGTAACACTGGCTATTAAAATGTCAGCCGAGAAATAATCTGTGAAAATGAACACTCCCTAGTACATTTTACTATTCTGTGAGTTTCCTTTCGGAATTAGCTTTTGTAGGTGCATACAGACAGTTTAAAAAAAACAGAAAGAAAGAAAACCCGTAGGCATTTCTTACTCAGATTTACAGGTGCTACAGAAGCAAGTTTTCCTAGATGCAACATTAAACAACAGAACTGTATTAAACATATGGTAACTAGCGTGAAGGTGTTTGTCGGTAATGGCAGTTTATGCTTGCATTGCAGGCAGCGACATTCTAAATACAGTACTATCTTCCCTGGGGTAACTAATATGCCCCCTCATCCATTCACTGCCAAAGACTAACCTCACAAAGCAAAATTTGTCCCACGTCTGGGCTACTAACCTTTCACAGACTGCATTCCTTTTATTGCTCAAGTGTTGCACAAGTTAAAATTGCCCCAAGAGCTTCTTTTTACATGCACTAACAGTCATGAACAACACTGACCAGTTTTCGGAGGGCTGCCTCGTCCAGAGTAGAGTACCGATTGTTCATCTTCATACTCCCTGATCCGGGTACAACGTGCTGCCAGCCTGCCAAGCCCGATCAAACCTCTTTTGATTCACTGAGGACTAGGATAATAAGACAGCTAGTACAATCAATTATTGGTCTGATTTAGTCTGTAATTTTCACCATGTCAATCCAAGACACTGCCAGGCTTCCAAAGCTACTGCTGTCAGACTTAGGTTAAAAAAAATACAATGGAGTTAAATTCAATCCATGCCTTTCAGTTCTGTGTAAAATATCCATCTTGCAGTACATTACACGTCCCGCTTCATTCCAAAAGGCACTATAATATAACCTGTTTACTTAGCATTGACTTGAAACCGTGCAACTTCCTACACATGCGCATCAAGTATCCGCCCCTTACATACACCTGCCAATTCAAAGATTCGCGCAACTTGGAGGGATGGCTCAGCTTCTGCCGGGGAAGGACTGCAAGGCGAGGATTGGTTAGTTTAAATTTCTGTTAGTTGTTGATCTGCTAAAAAAAAAAAAAAAAAAAAATTGGCAGTGGCACAAAACCCAGACTTCACATGTCCGGTTTTGAATCAAATTGATAACTGGACAATTTGTCAGAAAACCGGAGAGTCCGGTCAAAAACCGGACAGCTGGCAACCCTACTTCCATGCAGTGTGACAGAAGTCTGATACCTCTGTACTGCCCATGGTTGCAAACGTACCCTTTGTTCTTGCACACTGGCACTAGAATGCTTATTCTTCAGTCATCTGGGATATAGCTGCCTCCCTCTCCTCTCTCTCTTTGTCTCTCTTTACCATGATGAATACCCTCAGGAATGATTTCTCCCCTAACTCACCCAGCATCTTGATCATATCTGCTATGACTTCATCTGAGCCTGCTGCTTTTTCTGGCTTCATTTCCTTTGTGCTGTTCTTAACTCTGCCAGAGTGGGTTCTTAATCTTTCACATAGGCTGTGTATGGGGCAGATGTTTCTCACTAAAAGAATACAGGGTGTAAATATTATGTCCTAAGCAGACCACTTCAAAGCCCTGTTTCTGTACTCAGTCTCCTACAGAGTACTGTGGGGTGATCTATGCCTAACCGACAAGACATTCTCCGATCCAATCTAAGGAGCTAAACCTAATCTGCGACATAAACAGAATATGCTGTAGGGACAGGTATGTGTCCCAGAGATTACCCATTCATGTGAAGCAGAGCTCTTCCCTAAGCCTATTGAAATGCAGTTTGGACAAATGGATGAGAACTTGCAAATTCACCCCGGCTTGCTGCCTGTGGCCTTTATGGATGGGAGCAGTTTGTAGATGCACTTAGGCAAAAGCACATATCAAAGCCATTCTAGCCTATGGGCATTGATAATTGGGAAAATGGAGCATGAATGGCTAGGATTAAAAAGGCTGTAGGGCCATTATCCTAGTAGCCTCCTGTGATTCTATGATCCTTTGTATGACTTCTGAGAAGTTTCTTCTTTCAGATGTTGATGAAGGTATTCCTTTTGTATGCCTTTGATGCCCTCTGGACTAGTGAGCAGCTTGTTGTTGTAATCCCTCATAAATGGTGACCAATGACTATCTTCTTTATCTTTCTGTCTTTGCCTTGAAACATGACGCAGTTTCTTTGTACCATCTGCTGAATCACTTCCGAGAAGATGGTAGAGTTTCTTTGATATCTTGTTCTTTGTTATTGTTCTCTTAGCCTCTTTGTTATCCAACTAGTATTTTGTCTTAGCCTGATCAGTCTTTTGTATCTTCCACGTCTTACTGCACTTCTATCTTCTGATAACATCTTGGAAATCTGCATTCCACCACCAGTTTTCCTTATGCATCTTATTTCTGTAGTTTGTACAGCTGTATGAATAGGTTCATAGGTTCATACTAGGCTATCTGCCCTAGGGCATTTATAAGCCTAGCCAGAGTGTGTTTGGCTTTCGCCACCCATTTTAAATTAATTTTGCTATGCCCTTTTTCGAGTATACTGTGCCTCTGTCTAACAATGACACAGAAGTGATACCCGGGGTAAACCTATGATCTCCCATCCACTCATCAAGATTCCTCTTGAAGAGAGTCAATGAGGGACTCTGCCTAACCTGGACTGGGATTTTATTCCAGAGTGAAGGGAGCCTCTGGGTTATGAATCTGTCCCTCCAGCATGTCCTATTTATTTCAGTGCTGAGGTTCAAGTCTCGAGCACGTAGCTCGATGGGATTTGGATTTTCTGAGGTGCAGCATGTCCATTAATTCCGGGTTGGACATGGCTTTATACGTCAGGCACAGATCGCCTCTGAGCAGGCGGTATGCCACTGAGTAGAGCTGGAGTTTCTTTAACCGGGCAGCATATGGCATCTGTTTGAGCCCTTTGATCCTCTTGGTGAGGTACTTTTGGGGTCTTTCCAGTTGCTGCAGGTGTCTGGTAAGGTACATCTCAAAAGGGGCATTGTACTCAATTATGGGCCTGATGAGGGATGAGTAAAGAGGCACGATGACCTCCCCTGATCTAGAAGTGAATCCCTTCATGATTAGGTGGGCTATATAAAATGTTTTTCTAACCACTTTGGCCACGTGGTTGTCAAATGAGAGATTGCTATCAACTTGGATCCTCAGGTCCCTAATTACTTCTTTTGTACTTAATGGATTATCACCTATGTGGTAATTTGTGGGCACTTTGTTTTTGCCAAAGGGGATGACTATACACTTTTTGGCATTTAGCTTGAGGCCATGGCTCTGGCACCAGTTGTCTGTTTCTATGAGGCCCTTTTGTAGGGTGCTTGTGTCGGCTGGAGAGTTGATTATGGTACCCAGTTTGCAGTCATCTGCGAACTTGGTCAGCCACAGTCCTTCCATGTTTGCTTGTACCTCCGAGAAATATATACCGAACAAGAGAGGTCCAAGGACTGAGCCTTGTGGGACGCCACTTGTAACTGGTTTGGAGTCTAACATGGCTCCAGCAATTCTAACCATGTGGGTTCTGTCCTTGAGCCAGTTTGCAACCCATCTAGTGACATAGGGATTTATATTTAAGCTGGTGAGCTTATCAATAATGCCAAAGTGGGGTATTATATCGAAGGCTTTTGCAAGGTCCAGGTAGGCTGGGTGGACCACCTTCCCCTCGTCAATGGCCTTGGTGACTGTTTCAAAGAAATCAACCAGGTTTAGGAGGCAGGATCTGCCCTTAACAAAGCCGAACTGGGTAGGATCCAGTGTCTGTAGGTCCCCAATATCTTTATTTATGAGGTCCATGATGATCCTTTCCATAGCTTTGCAGACCAAGCTAGTCAGGCTTGTGGGGCGATAGTTTCCAGGATCCGTTGAGGCATCAACTTTTTGGAGAGGGACCACTGTTGCTGTACGCCACTCTTTGGGTACATATCCTGTAGTAAGGCTGAGATTGAACAGTAGTTTTATGTTTGGGTTTAGCTCTTCTTGGAGTTCATGTAGGACACAGCCCAGGGACACTGTCTGGTCCCAATGATGCTGTGTTTTTTGCTTTGGAGAGGGTGGCTCTTACCTGAGCATCTGAGATGTCATGGGGGCAGCACTCTGCTGGGATAGATATTTGCCCTTTTGGTGGGGGGGGGGGAGTTTGCACTGAACCTGTCTGTGGGTTTGGTGTATTTTTTGTAATTTTGGACTAATTCTGAGCATATCTGGGCATTCCCACCCAGGTTCCTAACATAACTAAAGAAAGCCTTGTGATTATCCTTAGTGTCCTATGCAATTTTTCCTCTCGAAGCTGGCCTTAGATGATTTTATGAGTGCCGGTAGTTCTTTGCTAATACTGATCAGAGATGCCTTCCCTTTTTTGGGATTTTGCTCTATCATGTAGTAGCTTCTTTCTTCTATTGTATAGTTTGTTTATGGATGGGGTCCACCAGATAGGATGTCTGCCTTTGGAGGATTGGGTCTTGGTTTTATTTGGGATTGCATGATCCATGCATTCCTGAAGGTGTTCATAGAATGCGTTTATAAAGGATTCTGCGGTCTGGGCCGTATTTTCCACAGGCCTGGGGGCTTTGAAGGATTCCACCTCGGTTTTGAGGAGTGTGAAATTTGCTTTAGAGATGTTTTTCACTGTGTTTTTCTGGGCAAGGGGTGGGGTCGGGATGTGAATATCAAGTGAGATTAGTTTATGGTCTGATCTTACCAGTGAGGGATACACTTCTGGTCTGGAGCATAGAGTCCCCATGTTGGTGATGATCAGGTCCAGTATGTTTTCCCCTCTTGTGGGAGTGGTAACAAGTTGTTCCATAGCATTTGAGTTTATAAATTCTAGGAACCTTTGGGCTAGGATGTTGAAGCTAGAGTAATGCTTCCAGTCTATGTTTGGGTAGTTGAAGTCGCCCAATATAATGGTGTTTGGAGAGACCTTCATATTTTCCAGTGTTCTCAGGAAGGCCGAGTGGGGTTCCTGGGTTTGGGAGGGTGGTCTGTAGCAGACTACAACTGGAAGGCAGTTTTACCCACTGTTAGTTGCACATAGATAGTCTCTGATGCTTCGTGCTGTGCCACCAACCTGGAGGTGTGGGTATCTTTGACGGATATTGATACTCCCCCTCCTTTTGTGGTTCGGTCCAAGTTTTGGGGCCGAAAAGCATGGTATGAGGTATAACCTGGTAGTGCCGGGGTGCTCTCGGGAGCCTTGAACCAGGTTTCTGTTACTGCACAGATATCGATGTTCTCCATGCTAAGGAGAGTTTTGAGTGCGTGCATCTTGAGGTTTAGACTTCTGGCATTGAGTAGCATTACTCTTAGTTTCTTATCCCTTGTGATACCTATGGAGGTGGGTTTGTCTTCTGAGCCTTGCCTAAAGCCCAGGGGTGACAGGTGCAAGCCGTCCCTAGCGAAGCATCGTGGCTTGTCGAGCATGTCATCCCAGGCTGACAGGCATTGGATCCCCTTTGAATGACACCAATACTTAAGCCAATTGTTGAAATTGATCATCTTGTCTTCATATCGTGGCATCATTCTTGCTGAGGGTAAGATGCTACTCAAGGTCAGGGTCATACCGGCCTGGGCTACATGCTCAGAGAGCTCCTCTATGTCTCTTTTCATGTAGTCCAGTGAGGTACGTCTCAGGTCATTCACACCAGCATGGACAATGACTGAGTCATATTTGTACTTGCCTTGGAGTGACCTGAGTGCATGTGTTATGTGGCGGATCCTAGTGCCCGACAGGCAGCTCACTGTGACCTTCTCCTTGTTCAGCCTGGTGAGCGGGACGTCAGTGCGCCTGACGATAGAGTCACCTATTACAAGTGTATCAGGTGTGTTGTTTAGCCTTAAGGGCTGTGACTGTTCAGCACACTGGCTTTGTGAGCTATGTGTTGCACGTGTTTTGTTTTGGGGTATCGGTTGCTTGGGTGTCTGCTTTGGAGGTCTCTGCTGCTTAGGCAGATTTTTATTTAGAGCCTCCGAGTATGTTTTTGTGTGTTTATGTGTTTGGTTTGCTGTCATGGTAGGTCAATGTAAGACTGGAATTGTAGTGAGTGTGGTTTCCTTCTCCTCCTGACTGGTTACGCCAGTACTGAGTTGAGAGAGCTTAGCCTCCAGTTTGGCTATATGGTTGCATCTCTCACATGTGTTGGAATTTGTTGGGAGGAGGAGAGGGTTGTCTGTGTACATGAAGCAGTTGTAACATTGCCTCAGGATTCCCAGATTCACCAGCTGGACCAGAGAGGAGATTGACAACTGACCTTTGGACATGCTAGAATAGTATTGGGAATTCCTTTATAATTGAAAAAAGGGCCAATGGGGAACAAGGTACTCAAGGGAGTTTGTGAGGGTGTAGTGCTTTTAATTTTTTAGTGCTGACTTAGTGAGCAAGTGCCAGGTAACTTAAATGCAATGTGTTACAGGTAACTTAAATGCAAAAATGACAAACAGTAGCTTTCTTTCAAGTGAAACAAGGAAATAAGTACAGTAAGCAATGCAGATATCACTAGGGATCCACAGAAGCGCTGAAAAGCCGCATTTTAGGTGGAATTAGCGTTTCAGGGAAATAACAAGCAAACAAACAGCAAGCATACAAACAAAGCTAGATTCAGCAGGCCTGGATCTAGTCTATGCTACAGCAAACAAGGTGTACCAATTTCAGTAAGAAGCAGTTCAAATATGCAGGCACTATAAGCTTTTAACCAGAAATTCCCAGCTCAGAAGGGCAGAGTCCAGCCTCTCCTCGCACAAGAGTGCAGACCACGAACCCTATTAATGTAAAATAACTGGCCTGAAGCCCAAGTGCTTAAACCAGAATTAATACACTTTTAGAATAACAGACACTGAGCCCTCAATCAGCAGTTCCCAACTTAGAAGGATGTAAGCTACCTGTTCTGCCACTACAGTGCAGACCACAAACCTTCTTAATGTAAAACAATGGGTCTGAAGCCCAAGTGCCTAAACTAAAAGGCTTTGAATGAGTTACACCAAGCAGTAATAAATACAATTGAGTACTTTTATGATGACACAAAAGCTAAATAAAGTAGGAAGAAACACAAATACAGTAAAAGCAGATACATTTTTTTTTAAGTGGAAAGAGAGAAAGGAAAGAGAGAAAGGAGTAGCAGAAACTAAGCTGATTGGCCTTCTCAAATGTTCTCCCTGTACTGGGTAGAATGAGGTAATGACATTAGACTGGGAGGAGGGTCCCAGATCAAATTTACACTAGGGGTGGGCAACTGCAAAGCCACCGACTATAAAAACACTATACCAACAGGGACGGAGGGTGGGAAACAAACTGCAGAAATGTTTCTCACAGCTGAAAAGCAGCACTGAGCCTTTAAATGAAAGTTTTAAACAGCTAAAGGAGCCTCTATAAAAAAGAGTTTAACTGCAACAAGTTATCAGAAACAAACAACCCAACAGATGCTTAATAAAAGTGGACAATTTCCAGTTAACACCTCACACACAGTGAAACTAGCTAGAAAAATACACAGTACAGAAAGTGCTATAAATAACAAAGAAATAAAGAACAAAATAAACAAAACACAGGATACTTAATGTTATATATTATAGCTCCGAGTTTCCTCAGTGTCCTTCCTTCGATCAGTTCAGTGTGAAATGGCAGAACACTCACAACTCAATAAAACACCCCTGTCAGTATGGAAACACTAGTCTGCATGAATTACCACTGAGCCAGAGCATAATCTTCACACATGCTGTTTTGAGATGCTGGAATTTTTCTTTGATTGCACATATTTCCTCCTCTTCCTAAGGTGCAATAGCCCTGAGTATTTCCTTGAACTCCTGTGCTTTCACTCCACTCAACTTCCTGATCTTCATCCTTGAATCTGCTGACCACAGATGTTTCTCTGATCACTGGTTGCAGCTGATTGTGGCATCAGTGCTTTATGCTGTGGGACAACCATTTCACTTGGGATGACTGCAATCTCTGATTCTACCCAACTGCACTTTCCTTCTAGGAGAGAGTCTGCATGAGTTGCACATTGGCCAGTCTTGTATGTGATCTCATGACTGCCTCTCTTCCTGAACGATATGTTGGTCACCATCAAGCTATTTGCCAGACAGAAGTCCAGAATACCCTCTCATTTTTTTACTCCTGCTGCCTTACCCATGTGAACCCAACCAGTCATATGCTGTTTCTGTCTCTTCCAATATGAGCATTTAGGTTCTCCATTATCAACACCAAGTCATGCTGTCTTGCTTTATTTAATAGATCCTGCAACTGCTGCCTGAATGCTTTTGTCACCAACATAGTCATGCTGTGAGGCACAGACTGAGATTATTAGTTCTGCCCTGTCTTTACACATAAGTCTGATTGCCATGAGTATTGCACTGATTCTGATGACATCCTTCACTTTCTTTGGACGATTCTCTCATCACAGTTACAGCACCACTTCTAGTCTATCTTGCTCCTGAGTTATAGACCCTGGATTTCAAGCCAAGTGACCTTGCTGAACAGTCTTCCTACCTCATCTGCTAAATACACAGAGTGTCCACTTTTCTCCTTACCATCATGTTGTCTACTTCCAAGCTGTATCCTGTCAGTTAACCTGTATTCAGTGTGTCAAATCTTAGCTCATTTTTGGGAGGTTGTTTGTTTTTTCACATTCAGGCTTTCATTTGACAGAGCTGTCCTAGATAAGCCAGGGCATTAACCAGCCAGTAGCTTATTCACCCAAGGCTACTTGGCTTTATAGTGGGCACACACACTGGACAGTAGGGGAGCACAGACTCCTCCCATCATTAGCATAGGACTGGTGTAGGTTGGAGTGGGCCAAGTCCTCAACTCTCTTAGCACCGACAAATATCCATGCTCATTTTTGGTGATATTAGTTAATGTGAACAAATCACCTAGAGTGAATTTTTAAACTAGAAAGTGGCTACTGCTAACACAGTGAGCAGTCTGTGATTCATGTTCTCCAGTATAGAGGTTACTGAGCACCACAGGTGATGCATAAAGCAATTGATCTACACACCCTTACCACACAATAAACCTAGAGTATGTGCTGCTTCCCATGACTGTGATCAGTTTTGGATTTATTCTCTTGACAAACCTCTCAAGTTCAACTGAGAACTGGGAAGGCTGGGTTTTAACTCAGTACCTTCCAGCCTTGAGATATAAATACCAAGCATTTTTTGTAAGGTAAGAGGAATCCCGTACAGACATGGGCAGAACATGCAAACTCCACAAAAACAGTGATTGGAGGTCAGGATCAAACCCTATACTTTGAGTTTTAGAATAGCTATCTACTTTAAAATTCTCTAGTTATTAACCTTTGCTCATCTGACCTGCCCAGAACATTTACATTTAAAACTAGTTAAGAACCTAGACCCCAACACCAGGTATAGCTACCCTCCCCCTGGTCATAGAGTCTAAGATGCTAGATAAATTTCAGAAATGATCAATGCCTTGTCTCTTAATATCACATTTCCTTTGCAGAAGTGCAAGAAAATTAAAATAAAACTTTCCTATATAGAGCTTCTCTTCATTAATATGCTTTGTCCCACTGAAGTTGAAATCTACTATTGAATGAGTTCAGCCACCTATGTGAATACATTTGGCCACGTATCATATTACAGCATCACTGACCTATGCTGTAAATGTATAAACAATTAGTCAGCAGGATGGGACTTCCAAGATGACTGGACACTGATAAACAGCTTAACTTCAGCTCTTCCAGTGTGAAAACAGAAACAGAGAAGGGAGAGTCCCATTGAACATGTTTTATGAGTAAAAATCTGCTACTGGCTATCAAGAACATTGCCTGGATGCCAGCAAAGTGGAAAGTTGAAAAACCTGAAGGAAAATCAACCAGAAAAGTTGAAGAGAAAACATTGTCTGGTAAGGATTCTGCAGCTGGTCAACAAAAAGTAGTCCCAGCTTTAGCTTTGGTTCAAGAGATGGCTTCCAATAATTTACGGGAAAAAATAAATCAAATGGACTTAGAGGTAATTAAAATAAATGAAACATTAAAAAGGAATATAACAACTAAAATAAAAAGGCTGGAAAAACAGAATAAGCTATCATTAGCTGTTTAGATGAACTGATAAAACTGCAAAAATCAGAAGGTGAAATGAAGAAAATATTGGCTGAGTATGAGGCTTCTCAAGAGGAGCTGTTTCAAAAAATAGAGTTAGAAGACAGAGCACAGAGAGAAAACCTGATGCTTTCTGCTGTACTAGACATACGGGAAGGTGCAGGCTTTATTAATTTTATGACAGCACACATAAGCAACTGGATTGGTATTCCACAATGAAATTTGTTCATTGAAAGGGGACATTGAATGTATACTCCAAACCTGGCCATGAGAAAGCAGCCAATATCTATATTAGTAATAATACAGTCATATCAGCAGAAATAGTTAATCCTGAGGAAACTGTGGCAGAAGGTAAAAGTATTAAAAGCTGGAGACAGCAGAGTGTTTATAGAAAATGATTATTCACTCTACACCAGACAGAAGAGAAATGTATCCCAGCAATCAAGCAATGTTGACTGGTATGCGTGAGGTTCAAGCTGCTGTATCCAATATTATTCCTGGAGGATCAAAGACATGTTTGGATTCAGAACAGGCTAAGGAAGAAGACCAGACTAAAGAACATCAATCACATTTGTGGAATATGGCTTTGCAAGAAAAAGTGACTGAAAAATACTGGATTTTTTGTTGACTTTGTTAAATTTGTGGCTAGACTATAAAGCATATACCCCAATTTATATTATTAATGTTTGGAAGGACACTAAAAGGGGGGAAAGTAACTGTAAATAAAACAGACTTTCTTCTTAGTAGCATTTGTATAAAGCAATTCATTATATAAATTGCATGTTATATATAGTAAAGCAGTTTTGTGTAGTGTATAATCAGGGATATTAATTAAAATGTGGGGGAATTCTTTTCAGTGACTGTTGTATGTGTTAAATTTATTAAAGTAAATGAGTGCTTTTTTAGTTGTAAGACATATACGCTTTACAGTATAACGGGAGAAGAATATGCTGTGGTCTTGGGCTGCTGTGATAGATGTGGTGTATATAAATGCACTGGTTATACTATATATAGAATTAAGATATTTTCTCTTTTTTTACAAGGGTGAATGTCTAGATTAACCCACCTTTGGCTTAAGCTATAAACAATGTTTTTTGTAAGGAATTAGTTTATAAAAATAAGACAAAAATTATGAAAGCCATGAAAAATGCTAAGTTTCTTGTATCTGAAAAGATATTTTTCCATTAGCAAATGTTCAAGTGGGAGTTAGGAAATCTGTATATTCTGTTCTGAGTGAAATTTACAAGGATTCATTGCTGAGTACTTTTCCTTGGAGATGAGCCATCTACCAGGTGCAATTAATCTTGAGAGTTCTGAGCATACTTTATTGAGAGAAATGTAAAATTTAAAGGTACAATTATGAGAACTGAATAAAAGATTTAAGCCTCCCTGGCAGCCTTAATATTTTAATATATTTAATGGAACAATGTACAATTTAGTTTTATTTAAAGATACCCAGTGCAAGTTTGCTTAGGGCTAAAAGTCAATGTTTTCTGAAAGCATACAAGCTGGGTTTTTTTTATATCTGAGAGGGAAATAGATATAAGAAAAGAACATACAGCAATCAGTGTAAGTGGAAATACAGGCTGTATCATGCACTTAGCATGGATCACCTTAATTTTAGGGCAGGTAATAAATGAGCGTACAGCTACCAATTTGGGCCAATTGTTCCTATTTGAAGGATTAAACTTTATTTTTTGAAGATGTACATAGTTTTGTGTGTTTGTTCTAAGTAAGTTAATAGGGGATGGGTGTTTTGAAAATGCATTTTGTTTGTTGTGTGTTTGAGGGTCTCTATTAAAAAAGTCTTGAAAAAATGTAATAGGTTCAAATGGAGATGAAAGAAACAAGTGCATAAAGATCAGCTAGCTAAACATTAGTGTGCACGTGTAACACAAAAGTTGGAAATGCACATTAAAAAACTGTCATATATAATAGTTGAGAATAATAGCTTTTTATCATAATGGCTGGAACATAAATGACCTTACAGGTATAGACAAAAAGAAAACAGTATTGAATTACATTAAGAAATGTAGAGTATAAATAGCAGTGCTGCAGGGGACATATTTGGAAAAAAAAATGAGCATATGAATTTAACAAAGTATTTTAGGATGGATATTCAACAGAGTACTGGGAACTAAGGAAGAGGGACGTAATCACACTGAAAAAGCAAACCAGGGCAAGCAAATAAATACTGGTTAAACACAAATCCAATAATCCAAGTAAAAGAGTAACCAGTAAACACGACAGAATCCAATGAAGTCACAGTTCTAAAATTTAATAAAACAGCACAAAAAATGTTAAAAACAAACAGAAAAGAGACAAGTGCTTTCACACCTATCCAGGACGGGTGCTTCTTCAGATCTAATGAAACAGGCACAGAATGCTACTTACATACACAAAGTTTTATAACTACCTCTTAAGGTCACCTTCTTAGGTGACCTAAGCAGTGGTCTTAAAGGAACATAGTCATTTAGTCCCTTCTCTCTGTCACTTTTTAGTTCTAAAATCCATTTAGTCTGAATACATTCACTTTTTATTTTAACATCACCATCTCTAATGCTCACATTAAGAAGTTGGAGCACAAGAAACTTAAGCTTATGAGTATTTCCAGTGGAAGAATATGTTTTTACATTGCATTTCTTTTATCATTTCTAGACACATCATAAATGTGTTCACGTACATGGTCTTTCAGTGCTCTGTTAGTTTTCCCAACATAGAAACTTTTACACACAATGTAGCTCACTAAATAGACAAGATTACTGCTCTTGCAGTTTGCAAAAAAGTTAAATTTATAGACATGCTTGGTCTCAGACTGCTCAAACCTATGAGTAGTTTCAATAAAGTGGCAGAAATTACAGTCTGTGCAATGATGAGTTCCTACTCTGTTGGTGAGTCTTGGTTTCTTATGAAATTGTTTATAACACAAAATTTTCCTCAAAGAAACATTGTTCTTAAAACAAAATTTAGAAACGTCACCTAAGATACTTTTATTTCTATCGTCACATGTAAGAACATGCCAATGTTTTTTTAATAATATCACAAACAGAGCTAACATCACTGGAGAAAGCAATGCTTATTCTCAAATGTCTCCTTATGACACCTCAGAACTGTTAGCCTCTGGGTCATGATGAGAAAATGTGGTCTGGCTTGAGCATTCCTACTAGATAGAGCCCTTTGCTTTGCTGTATTTGTCTCATGCTGTTTATAGCCTCTGCTACTAAAATCTTTCTCTAGATCATCAAATGCAGATACCATACATTCACCATCTGCATTGAGACTGGCATATCTAAGAAACTGTCATTTCAAAACATTCCTAGGAATGTGCTGTGGGTGTGTGCTCTGCTTATGTAAAATATTGCATTTTTGCAAGTTTTTTATAAACTTGAGTGTCAATACCATTCAGTTTCTTGATGAATTTGACATCCAAAAACTCAATAATCTCAGCAGAGACCTTATGAGTGAGACATAAAAACTGAGTGGTCTGCTGCAGGTATTCAACAAAATCATGCAGCATAGAGATAGACCCTGTTCATACAAAAACGACATCATCCACAAACCTAGCATATTAGAGAATGTATTGTCTGAAAAGGTTGCTCTCATTAATTATCTCCTAATAAGCAAGCACTAGGGTTGCATAGCTATTGGCAAAAGATGTGCCCATAGCTACGCCTACCCTCTGTATATAAAGCTCATCATTGAAAGTGAAAACATTATTACTCAAAATCAAACCAAGAAGTGAACTTATCAGATGAATAATTCCTGCACTACAGTCAGAATATTTAGACAGAAACAGAGTAACAAATTCAATTCCTATAACATTGAGTATCACTATAAAAATTGACATCACATCCATTGTATCCAACAAAAAAAAATGTCACTACTGTTGGTATTGGACCACTCAAATAAAGATGTTGATGTCTCTAAGGACAGTGTTGACTTTATCTAGTACTGGTTGCAGTTGCTTTTCAACAACTATAGATAGGGGCTGAGTTACCCAACCATGGCCAGAATCAATAGGCCTCATTGGGGGGTTGTCCAAGGATTTATATATCTTAGGGAGGCCATATAATATAGGGATGGTAGGATAATCTATCAAGAAATATTCAGAAAATTCCTTAGTGATATCACCTTCCATCAAGACATCATTTAAAGTTAAACACATTCCTGATAATTTATCTACAATAGATTTAAAGCAAACAGCATAAGTGAAACCATCAGATAACATACTACACATACTCTCAATATACATAGAAGTGTTCATCACAACAATGGCACCTCCTTTGTCAGCAGGTCTAATGTACAAATGTTCTATCAAAGTTAAGTCGGTAAGCACCTTGAACTGTGCTTCAGTGAGGTTAAAGAAATCTCTACGATGTTTACTTTGCAACAACTCGTGTATATCTTGTTTACAGAGTTTCAGAAAAGTTTCAGTATATCTTGTTTACAGAGTTTCAGAAAAGTTTCAGTCAACGGTGGATTCACTGGAACAAATTGACTGGGTCACCTATAGGCATCACTGCGAACACTAGAGTTAAAACCACACATCAGTTTCAATGAAATATTCTAGACAAACAGTCTCAAGTCTGTAAGTGCATCACACAGAGTAGAGCCTTTGGAAGGATTACTTTTTCACTTGAAGTAATCACAGTGATTGCTAGAGTGACTCCAATAGTGATAGAAGATGGAAGAAAGGCAGTGATGGTAGATTTGTGGTAGTAAAAGCTTATTAGCACTGGAAGAGGATTACACTGATATGCATTTATATTTCACCAAAATCTGCTCTTATGGAGATTAGTAAAATTTGGAGATAAATAATTTATATTCCATCTAGAAATTTTTGGGAGAAATAATCAGTTTTCAGCAGGGAATATTACCTACAGAGGGAGACTGGAACTTGATTTGCAATAGTGAAGATGTATCTGGGGGAAATAGAAAGGAAAATATAACAAAAGAGGGTAAATATCTGAAGAAATTTATGAAAATATTTGGTATGCAAAATGTGAACATAGTAGCAGGAACTTGGAAGACTTTATGTATTATTCACCAAGGTACAATAAATGGGCTAGATTAGATAGAAATGGTATTTCACTGGTACATGTGCATTTTAATGACATACATCCAATAGGTATTTCAGATCATGCACTAATAAAAATAAAATAAAAATGCAGGGTAATGAAGTAAAAATAAGGCACTGGTGCTTTCTCATCTACCTGTTAACAAGAGGAATTTAAGGAATGGGTAGTGGAAATTGTTTGAAAGTTACAGGGAAGATAGAAATGTCTTCAGAAGAGATAGCTAGTCACTGGGATAAAATGAAAGTGGAAATTTAAACAGGGTACAAATAAAAGAAATAAACAGAAAATAAGAGAGTATCTGGGTAACAAGTGAGAGTTTAGAAAGACTGCTGTTACACAACTATTTTTGATAATAACTCTGAAGAACAAAATCTTTTAGTACAATGATTTAGGCAGCAGAAATTAGAATGGGTTGTTGCCAAACTTAAGGAGATTATAGCAATAAAAATAATCAGAGATCCTGTAGAAGTTTTAGAAATACTTCAGAACTTTTTTTGAAAAATTGTATAAGGCAGATAAATCTGGAAATCAAAAAAGAGCACAAATTAAATTATTTATGGAAGACTTAATTATGCCAATGTTAGAGATAGATGAGGCTCCACAACTAACAGTTAAGACAGGAGGGGATGAGATAAAAACTGTGATGTATAATCAGTCTTCAGGAAAGTCTCCAGGAACAGTTGGAATTCTTATGGGTGTTTGGAAGTTAGGAGGTAACAAAGTGATAAAGATCTGGAAAAATTTGTTTAACCACATTTTAAAAGGAGGGAAAACACCAACATTTTGGAAGAAAGCTGTGGTGTCTATAGCTGTAAATTATGTACCCACACAATAAACTGGTTCATCAATACACATAGGTTCATAGGATGACACTAGGCTCTTGGCCCAGAGGCCCTTATAAGTCTAGCCAAGAATTTCACCCATGTTCCCTCAAAGTCAGCACCTGTTTCCCCTGTCCAGTAGGGACACAGGTGGGATCCCAGGGGTATATTTTCTGTTTCCCATCCAGTCATCCAGGTTCCTCTTAAAGAGGGCTAGAGAGGTACTCTGCTTGACATGGAGAAGGAGTCTATTCCACAAACGGAGGAGTCTTTGGGACACAAATCTATCCCACCAACAAGTTCTATTAATGTCACAGACCAGGTTAAGGCCTTGCGTGTGGGTTGCTCAAGTGGAGTTTGCCTTACGGATATGCAGCAACTCTATCAAGGCTGGGTCTGAAATGACCTTGTATGCCAGACACAGGTCACCTCTGAGCAGTCTGTATGAGACTGTGTAAAGAGACAGGGCTTTTAGCCTATCTATATAGGATAGGTGTTTGAGACCCTGGATTTTCCTAGTCAGAAACCTCTGTGGTCTCTCCAACTACTCCATGTGCTTGGCAAGGTACATGCCGAAGGGGGCATTGGGCTCGATAATGGGTCTGATAAGGGAGGAATAGAGGGATGTTATGACTTCCTTGTGACTGGATGAAATACCCTTATTTATGAGGTGGGCCATGTAGAAAGCCCTGTACAACGGAGGCAATGTGGTAGTCAAAAGTCAGGTTGCTATCAACCTGGGTGCTCAAGTCCCTCACAACTGATTGCTTGCTAAGTGCATTGTTATTACTGTGATAATTAGTGGGGATGACATTTTTGCCATAGGGGATAATGATGCATTTCTTGGCATTCAGTGTGAGGCCATGCTTCTGGCACCAGTCATTAGTTTGGGTAAGGCCCTCTTGGAGGATGTTCACATCACTAGGGGAATTTAAGACAGAGCCCAGCTTGCAGTCATCTGCAAACTTGGTCAGCCACAGACCCCTGGTTTTTGCTTGCACCTCAGAAAAGTATATCCCAAACAGTAGATGCCCCAAGACCGATCCTTGGGGTACACCACTTGTTATGGGTCTACTACTAGAGGTGGCTTCACCTACCTTGACTGAGTGGGTTCTATCAGTGAGCCAGTTAGCTACCCATCTGGTAACTTATGGGTTGATGCCTAGCTAGGAGAGTTTATCTATTATGCCTGAATGGGGAATAGTGTCAAAGGCTTTGGCTAGGTCAAGGTAGGTAGTATGCACCATCCTCCCCTCGTCCATGGCTTTGGTGACTATTTCAAGGAAGTTGACCAAGTTTAACAGGCATGATCTCCCTTTGACAAAACCAAACTGTGTTGGGTCAAGCATTTGGAGGTTGCCAATGTCCTTGTTTATTAGGTCCATAATAATGCATTCCATGGCCTTGCAGATCAGGCTAGTTAGGCTGAAGGGCCTATAATTGCCTGGGTCAGTGGATGCTCCACCTTTGTGTAGAGGGATGACAGTGGCTGTCCTCCATTCAGATGGGATGAAACCGGTGCTCAGGATTTTGGTTGAATAGGGTGTCTAATGGAGCTGAGAGCTCATGTACGATACAGCCAGGGATGTTATTGGGTCCCATGGAGACTGTATTTTTTGCCTTTGAGAGGGCATTAAGGACGTGCTCACTGGTAATGAGGGAAGGGGGGCAGATGCTAGGGATGTCCTGGTTTACTGATGGGGGGGCATATTTATGGGGACAAGATAAGATAAAGTATTTAGGAGTATGGACTAAAAAAGCTTCTGTTATAGCAGGTAAGGATATGTGGAAAGAGACTAAACAAAAGATAATACAAAAACTGAGAAACTGGAAGCGCCTGTTTATGGATAGTAAGATACAAGCAGTAAAAATGTTTTTAGTCCCTTTAATTTTAGATATGAGTCAGGCATATTTTTATCAATCAGAGGAGAAGTTGTGGACAACAATTGATAGAGAGTTAAATTTATTTATCAGGGAGGGGAAGAGGGCAAGAGTTAGTGTGATAAGGGGAAGGGGGCAGATGCTGGGGATGTCCTGGTTTTACTGGGGACAAGATAAGATAAAGTATTTAGGAGTATGGACTAAAAAAGCTTCTGTTATAGCAGGTAAGGGTATGTGGAAAGAGACTAAACAAAAGATAATACAAAAACTGAGAAACTGGAAGCACCTGTTTATGGATAGCAAGATACAAGCAGTAAAAATGTTTTAGTCCCTTTAATTTTAGATATGAGTCAGGCATATTTTTATCAATCAGAGGAGAAGTTGTGGACAACAATTGATAGAGAGTTAAATTTATTTATCAGGGAGGGGAAGATGGCAAGAGTTAGTGTGATAAGTTGATCTTTCCAATTAAACAAGGTGGTTTAGGATTACTTAATTTCAAGTGCTATTTTAAAGCTATACAGTTAAGGTTCTTATACATAACACAAGCAGAAGACTATAATTCAAATATAAAAGAGATGATGATGAAGCAGGCAGGAAGTTCAAGAAATAGAGAGTGGGATTTTGGATGCAAATCCTTAAGGAGAATAAGAGCAACCATGCAGAATAGAATATTCATGAAGTATCAGAAGGTATTGTAATAACTAAGACAACAAGAGAATTCAGAAAGGAGATTTTGATAGTAGGGATGGTTGCAGGTAGTTGTGCAGAAAATATGCAAGAAGGAGATGGAATTTACTGGAGAAAAGTCGCAAAGGAACTGAAGTACTGAGAGCAAATAACTAGTGTAGGAAATTTAATAGAATGGGATGAGGCCAAGAAGACCTTTGGACTGCAGGCTAGAGACTTCTTCCCTACCAGGGATTGATATCAGAGTGTAGGGAAAGAGAAAAGGATAGGTGAATCTTAGGTAAAGGACATGCTTTTTTTTCTTTTAGTCAAATTTAGAACAGAAGCTGCTGTTAAAAAAAAGAGATAGTTATTTGGGCATGTAAAATATTGCATGATAACTATAAAAATCACCCAAAGGAGGTTAGAAAAGATTAGGAAGAGAGAGACTGGAAAATGAATTTGCACTGATGTCACCATGTATAAACAGTGAGCTTTATTTTCACTGATGTCAGTGTAGGAAAAACATAACTTGCGCCCACAGATTTTAAGGGGCATATTTGCACATGCATGAAGGTGCTCCATTAAAGTCTATGGACATACCACATACTGCCCCAATGTGTTGTTAAGGCAGGAAAATTTAAATTTATTTGAGCCATGGTTTAATAAAAAGTTTACGAACATTTTTTATTAAAAAAAATGACAAAAAACATAAGGGTTGACAAACAGGAAAATTGTTGTAGCATTTGACTGATTGGATGCCATAGTGGTTTATATGTACACTGCTAGCTAAACAGTAAGGGAATACTCCAAGATGCTGTAGTTTCAGGATAGTAATTATTCTGTTCAAACCACTTTTATTTCCACTGTTCCAAGGACTGCAGTTATGGCAAACAGTACTCAAGAGAAAACCCCTTTAGATTATATAAGCAGTAGTACCAATTGGGGTAATCAGTGCTGTGGAATAACATACTGCCAAGGGTATTTTTAGATCCAGTGCTGAACTGAAGATGGATGGCCCATATTCTCTCTTGTGTCTTTTGGCTTTTTCCGGTTAGGGGTCGCCACAGCGGAACTCCGGTCCACTAATGATTGGTAGTTGATTTTTATGTGCCGAGTTACCAGCCCTGACGCACAACCTTCAACGAAGGTACGCCCATTCATGCATGTCTCCACGCAGAAGACGCTCTAGCTGAGAATCGAACCGGACAGTGTCTTACTGTGACACTACAATGCTACTGCAGCACCACCACCGCAGATTCTCTCTAAGGATTATTATTTCTCAGCCCCATTCATCCTGAAAAATATTACTACACTTAGAAATGTCTGAAACTAATGTTAACAGTAGGACTGTGGAATCATCATGACTATCATTTATGAGCAAGAGATTTAGGCTTTGCTTAATAAAGATTTTTACTGTTAAGGGACACTACACAGATACAGTAAAAACATTTACTCTTGCTGTTATACATGTACTGTTCTTAGTGTATTCTGAGCTGTTTATTTTATATAGATCCCTTTTTTCCAAATGATGTAAGTCTACATAAATTCCTTATCATTAACCACATGTCATCTAGTATTAGCATGTAAATTAAGAAAGTGTTTTTCTTTCCCGCTCATTCTTATTATTCTGAAGGCCAATGGTGGGACATATGAAAAGCTGAGTGACCCTGTTTTTCACAGGTAGGATAAAAACATACTAAAATTCAATAAATCAAAATGTTAACAAAAGGCAACTGTGTCATACATTCAGTGTAAGCATTCCAACACTATTTGTTTGTTTGATAGTTTATTTCTTTCTAAATTTGTTGACAAGGGTAGTACATTGATCTCAATGGATCATTTTCAGGCTCATCCTGGGATATATAGCCAAGCAAAACTGATAACAGAATTTTACAGCTAACGAAGTTAAACATGTATAACAGCATTATACAGCTGACAAAATTAGACACATTTTAGTCCACAATAGTTATAAAATATTTACAGTGGAAAACTATGTGATAGATGCATTACAATAATGCAATATTGTTTCAAGTTATTTACTCACAGTTGAATGTGAATATTTAAGTATGTAGTAGGTGTAAAGAGACCATGTATCTGGTTTAACAGATCAGCAATCCAGTGCCTCATTAATATTTTAATTAGACTTTTATCAAAAGAACAAATGCTAATACAGTGCTACAGTTAATAATTCAGGTGATTTATAAATAATGCAATGGGACAGAGAATTTCATTTTTTAGTTATGCTATGATTTGTTTAAAATTCGGTTTATTTCTGCACAGAATATAAATTCAGATTGTTGTCCAAATTCAATATTTTGGAGATGAGAGTTACTAAAGACTTGGCTTTATAATTCACTAAATTAGTTTTGGGTTATAATAAGGTGTCTATATCATATTATCAAACTTTTAAATGTTCGAACACCATATGGTCGAGACCATATGTTCAAACTCTTAAAAGTTCGAAAATCAAATAAAAAAAAAAAAAAGAAAAAAACTACCTGAAAGGTTAAGCAGGGGAGCAAGCCCCCTGCACTCCCCACACCCCCCGCTCTTTAAATATACCAACTCTGAGATCACACTACAGTGCAGACAATGGAAAACTTCCACTTCCGCACTGTACGGAGATCTGCATTGAAACGTTCGAACTTTTAAATGTTCAATCATATGGTGTTGACCATATGATGTTCGAACATTTAAAAGTTTGACAATGTACTATAAACCTATAGCCTTCACTAGTGGCACAAATGGATAAAGCCCTGACTACATCCCGGATGACCCAAGTTCATTTGGTGGGTTGGGCAATTGATGGTGTAAAAAACTTGAAGGCTGACTGGAAAGCAAACCCAGAAAACTGTAGCAAAAGTATAAATGTTAAGCACCAATTTTATTCCAAAATGCTTTTCGTTCTGCTAAATAGCCGAACTTCCTCAGACAAGCAACAAAGCACAAACTGACACCAATGCTCATAAATACAACTCCCTACCTGAACATGTATAAATCAAATAAAAACGCATGAATAAAATCACAAACAAATAAACTTCAAGAAAACTTCAAAAAATAACACAAGGCCACTGAAAGTAGTGGTAGGAATTGTGAATGTATTTAATATTTTATTTTTCAGCATCAATTTGTGAGTTTTTAAGATGGTATTGATTTTTTATTCATTAATATAGTAGAATTTTAATGTAAGATTAATTACATACAATATGTATGTTTAGTGAAATGTTTTTATATTTAGTGTCATTTTTGCAGCACAGTCTCTTTAAATGTTGATTGGTTTTAACACATGTTCAGGTAGGGAGTTGTATTTATGAACATTGGTGCCAGTTTCTGCTTTGTAGCTTGTCTGAGGAAGTTTGGCTATTTAGCAGAACGAAAAGCGTTTTGGAATAAAATTGGTGCTTAACGTTTATACTTTTGCTACAGTTGTCTGGGTTAGCTTTCCAGTCAGCCTTCGAGTTTTTTGTTGAGTTTATTCGTTTGTTTCAGTTTAAGCAATTGATGGTGCAAGCAGGGAGGACAGATGTACCCTTCTCATGCTTTTGATCTGCTAGCACAACCTTTGCATGTAATGATGGAGCTGGTGCAGGGAAGACATGGGTGTGACCATCCAAGCCACTAATGGTAACCTTTGTTTGTGCACGTGAAAAAGTGGACATTCATGAACAAAATGTTACAGGCTGTCCTTGCAGTAAAACAGACAAATGCTCATGTCATTAGCAGGGAGGGGTTTAGGCCATTCATAATGGGAAAAAAACACTCATAACCCACCTACCAGGGAGTTGCAAGCAACCCCAATGTCTGCTTTTAAGATTGCCCCTCCAGACAGCACTTGCAGGAGTGAATCTGGGACTCCATACTACTGGGAAACCAATGGGCATCCAGTATGAGAAATCAGTAGAAAGACGAAGGGAAAGTAGCCCACAAAATCTGTTGAGGGTCTTTGAACCTGTTTATCCTAACAGGTAACTCTGAGTCTTAGACTGATGTAATTATGTTGGGCCAAGCAAATTTGATTATTTTGTTGCGGACCTTCTTGTCTGTTGCACATCCTTAGACTCCATTCACTCTTTGATCCTTTTGATTCCATTAGTTTTAATGTGGGACTTCTGAATCAAGAGAGGATCATGGATTATTTTTACTGTTGCTGTCATGATTCTGTTATTCATGCTGAGTCAATGCCTATTCTGTTTAATCCTGCTTGTAAAATGAAGTCTGATATCTGATATTATCTGATATTATTATCTGTAACAGCCTCTGTGGTCATTTTGTAAGGACAAGCTGACTGTGTTAAAGGCCAGTTACTCCCTTTAAACCATTAGGTTGGAGTGTGTAATAAATGAAAACCTCCCAAGCTTCCTTTTTTTAGTACAATGTTAGAAAAGTTTAAATATAAATGTGAGTTCTTACAATAATACATACAGTTTATTAAAATTTCATGATGATCACCGTTACATACTGGTTTAAAATGGGTTGCAACCGGACTTGTTAATACTACATTCTTAACATCTTGGGTATGCTCTTGAATCCTTATCCAAACTTGTCGAGAAATCTAGCAAATATAATATAAATTACATGATCACCTCACTGGAGTGGGATTATAGAAACTCTCCAGTGTTATCATTCTTTCTTCGGGAAAAGGCCCAAAAGTTCAAAGCCTTAGCCTTCAAGGTAAGAGCCTAATGCAAGGTCGAGGCATAGACATAATGTTCTTCATTGTACATCCTTGGCTTGATGGTGGTCATGAATCTTCATGGTGCCAGTTGTATTGTACACCTAAGGATGTTGGTGCTTCAGTGGAATGTGAGGTCTCATTGGCTTCAAATCCACCAGGTGCCCATTGATCTTCTCTTTGTGTCAGACCCTGCTCACTCTTCTGTAGTGTCTTCTATTTCTGCAGCCATATCTGTTTTAGATCTTACTGAGAGACATTTTGTGTTCAAGCTAGAGAGATCCATCTATGCCTTATAATGCCCAGAGACTGTGGTACCCCAGAAGTACAGAATGCCACATGGTCAGATGGCATCCAGGGCAATGCTTTTGGCCCAAAAGTCTTTGGAGGCATAAATACTTCTGGGGTCTTTCCTCATATAGTCATACAACCTGACCATCATATGGTATATAAATAATCAAGTAGTATAACATCCTACCCCTAATGCAGGGAAGTGGTCTTCATCTGGCATTAGGTCATATACAATGCACACCCTGCTTTCAGGAATTCATATCCTTGGGGAAGTGAAGGGGCTTGTCAGTGCTTTAAATTGGGCATCCACTCCTCTCCTGGAGCTCCAGATACAGAAGCAACTTCTGTCCAGAAGCTTCTGGAACTGGAGGACTACAGAAGTTCAATCTATTTGCCACCTTTCTGAAAGTGATATTTCCCTACTTCTGCTTGGTGAAACAAGGTAAGGGGGAATAGTACTGGATGCTTTCTGTGTCTGTTGCATGGAAGGTTCCCACATATACCTTCCCATCATTCCCTCTGACTCTTACACCTCACTGAAAATTCAGGGAAATAACGATCAAAGTTCATTATCATCATACCTTGGAGACAGAGAAGGCCATTTAGTCCCCAGAGAAGCAAGAAAAACTCTTATGCATTACAAGATTGTTCCCCAGAGCTGGTGAACAATTGGCTTCACCTCCAGACCAATTCATAGGGTCATAGCTAAGTACTAGGCTAACTGCCCTTGTGGGCCATTTTAAGCCTAGCCGATTCCCCTTTCATGATAATCAAACCCTTTATCTTGTGTCTGTGAGACAAACACCTTAACCATTATGCCAACCCCCAACCCATATTTCCTGAGGTAGATCCCATTATTCTGATAGACATTCAGGAGAAGGAGGAGACCCCCCCCTGATATGACTGAAGTTACAAGAACATTATCCACTTGGTACACCTATGTTTCTAAGTGGAAAAGTTTATCAGTTTGGGTGGTGTGGTAACCTGTGCTGCCCATTTGGTTGTCTACAAGTGCTTCTAACCCATCTCAAGCACCAGCATGATCTAGATTTCAGTTATTCCATGGCCAAGGTACAAGTGCTAGCTATTTCTCCACATCATGGTTTGTGGAGGGCAAAACTGTGGCCCAGCACCAGCTGATCAATTAGTTCTTTAACACAGTGCTTCATCTCCAACCTTAAGTTGAGAAAATTATTTTATCATTGTCCTGCTGGGACACCTGAACATCATGGTAGACACACTTGCTTGTCTTCTATTTGAATCTAACAATGAAGTTCATTTGTTGGAAGGTTATTCCTGGTAAGCATCATCTCTTTGCTTCAGCTGTCTGAGATTCAGGCCTTCATGTGTAGGTCACTATATGTAGTCTTTCACAAGGACAGGGACAAACAGAATGAACCAATACTTTCTCCTAAAGATAATGTCAGAGGTTTCCCCTGGGCCAGCCTATTAATCTATTGGCTTTCTTTGCAGTGGTAGGCACTGGGAACAAAAGTCCCTTCACACCACAGATATGCATTATCAGCTCAGATGCTTCCTGAAAAGGGTGCTTAAACTTAGGAGGCTGAAGTCTCACCACCTTTGTTTTCGGGAGGAAATGCAGCTGCTCATCAGACATTGTCTAAGTGGATTATCAGAATCATTATTCTTTGTCATTAGTCAGTGAAAACATTGGTCAAAGCCCACATCACCACAAGAGTTACTGCAGTCAACATTTGCTTGAGTAATGTCTCTGCCTCAATCTCGACTTTGGTGAAGAAGGCTATTTTTGGGAAGTCTGTTTTCCAGAATTGAGCCATCTAAGCTCCTTTCTAGGGCTATCCTATAGCTCTTAATACTCTGTTGGTAATGCCTGGAATTTCTCCCATTCTTGAACCCATCAAGGAAGATCCTAATAGTTAGGGTTATACTTTCCTCATGGATAAGTGGTCCTTCTTTCAGCAGCAGCAGTTGTTGGAGTCACTTGTAGATAAATCAGGTATATGTTCTTATGTCCCTTGTTTAATAATGTGATATCAACTCTATGTCTTTAGCTCCTGATTTGCAATTGTGTGCTTGTTAGTGGCTAGAGGATTGTCTAATGGGCTCTAGAGATGAGTGTTTGTATGCATTACTGCACATATCAACCAAGTGGTGATGATTCTAAATGTGGGATTTGATTTTGCTGAAAGAATACTGTGCTCTGATTGGTGGAAAAGTAATGGCCAATCTAGGACTCATCAAGGAGGGATCTCTAGTCAATCAACTGATACCGTAGGAATGTAGCTATTATATGGATATACTCACTTGCCCCTGGCCGGCATGGACCATGCCGTACAGTTCTCTAAACAAATATGCAGCAGAATGAAATATATTTAAAGATAATAGTAATGACACAAAAAACACCTTATGGCCGGAACTGGCCAAAATTATGATAAGAATTTACTATACATGCCCAGAATGAAATATGCAGTCAGCTATTTATGCTAAAGTTAAGTGTGTAGATTATCACAAACATCAGTAGATGTAGGAATGGAAGTACACAATATCATGTTGTATGAGATACATAAGCAACCTGGCCTCAGTAATAAACATGTTCTCATCCACAACAAGTCTATAACTATGCCAGGTTTATTGCATTTGATCCTGCATTAAGTAACAGCTCCACAGATGGGGTAACTAGAGAACAAGTATTTTCTAAGTGTCTGTAATAGACAGTGGACTGTCTAATTACCTTGTGGATATAGAAACAACCACTATCCCAATGAGATTTCACCCTAGGGCACTGATTTGTGATCTGCACTGGAAAACACTATCCCAGATCAGAGTGTTTGAAATCTATGCCCCATTTTCTGCCAGTTCCAGGCAATGTTCAGTCATCACCAGTGAAGTTGAGCTAATAGTTGCAGTAATGCAGCCTTAAAAGGTGGAGGATAAATAGGAGGTATGCACTACAGAGGCACTTCAGTGTAATAGCATTAGGAAATTAAAAAGTGTACACCTATGCCTCCTTGCTTTCAGTACATGTATGAGTACCCTGCTGGATCCTGAGTATCTGTTATCTATGTGAACTGGTTTGTTGCACAGATAATCTGTGGCATTACGTCTATATCATGCACTGTTGCCCTCTATAATATACAACAAACACACATTTTTGCTTATTAGGGGATGAGTCATGTGGACCACCCTCATTAGGCATCAGTTGTGGTGTGTAATATCCTCTAGATAGGAGAACATGGACCACAGACTGATCATCGTGTAAGGAATAGCAACTTGGTGGTGTAAAAATTGGCTCTAGGTGATATGCTCACATCAACTAACGTTGTCAAGAAGTGTCATGGATATTCAGTTGCTAAGGGGGATAAGGACCTGACCTACTATAACATATGCCAAGGCCCAAGCTAACAGTGGGAAGAGTCTATTTGCCCCTATTGGCAAGTGTATGGCTGCTATAAAGATCAGCAGTCCTGGTTCATTAAGCTACTGGCAAGTCAGTGTCCATTTGCCTTGACTGGGTTAGCTGGGGTAGCTTTGTTCTGTACTAGCTGGATCTAAAAAACAATGAAAAGCCAAAAAGGAACTAAAGATTGCTACAGTGAATATAGGTACGTGGACTGAATGCGGCTTGGAAATGGGTGCATGAACATAAGGAGGAGACTGGATATTCTGTGTGTCTGTAAGACAAGGTGGAGGGGCAGTGTAGTGCAGTCTATTAATTTTGGACCCAGAAACTACAACCCGGGGAGGGGCAAACTAGAAATGGAGTAGACATTGTGCTGAGATGGTCTGCTGCAGACATTGAGTGATGTCATCAGAATCAGTGAAAATTTCATGGTGATCAAAATCTAGTGTAAAAACAGGGCAGTCTTTATGATCTCAGCCTATGCTCCATAACAGGGCTGTGGTGGAGAGGATAAAAGGACATTCAGGCAATAGTTGCATGATCTAGATAAAGCAGAACAGAGTGAGTGGGTCTTGATAATGGGAGATCTGAATGCTCATATCAGGACATACAGATATAAGGATTGTTTGGCTCCACATGGTTGGGGGAACAGGAATAAAGAAGTAATTCTAGATTTCTGTCTGGAAAATAATTTAAGAGTTGCCAGTGAGTGGTTTGCCAAAAGAGGCAGTTACAGATCATCTGTAAGAGTGATCAACATGCAAGTCAGGTAAACTTTCTCCTAGTGAGGGAAGGATATTGGGGTGAAATTAGAGATTACAAAGTAATTTCTGGTGAAACAGCATACAACAGTTGTTGTCCCAGCCTGCTGCAAGCAGTAGTCAGAGAATGCTCTGAGATCAGCAGAGATTAGGCTGAAGACTGGAGCAAAAGCATACAAGTTCAGGGAAGTACTCAGGGATCTAGCATCTCAGCAGGGAGAAGAAATATGTGGAGTCAAAGAAGAATGAGCATTTCAAAACAGCATGTGTAAAGATTTTAGAGCAGATAAGAGATTGGGTTAAGTATGAAAATAAGCGTCTATATCACGTTATCGAAATTTTACTACATCAAATCAATAAAGGTCAAACTTTATTGATCAAAGTAGTAAAATATCGAATAATGTAAAAAAAAATAAATCAATTAAAAAAAACTAACTAGCGTAGGCAGGGGGGCAAGCCCCCAAGCACTCCCCACACCTCCCTACTTAAATATACCAACTTCGAGACCGCACTACATTGAGGTAAACGGAAATCTCCCCCTTACAGAGATTTCCGTTTACCTGCACGATGTTCTGAACTTTCAACATTGTCGTGCCGAAAATATCATATTCGATATTGTCAGCTTACAACAATATGAACTAGACCCGAAAATGCGATACATAAGAAGAGGTGGTGAAAGAATGCAGAAGTCCTGGAAGTTTTCAAAAAAAAAGGAGTGTGAGAAGTGGGAGACAGAAAAGATGGGTTAAGCAAAGAGGGAATACTGTCTGGCTAACAAAGAAGCTAAGGAAGTAGTCACAGTAGCAAAGCAGAAAGCATCATAGACATTCTAACAGCTACTGGTGAATAACTCATCAAATGGCAAAAAGAAGATCTATCAGGTTGTAAGGCAGTGACAGAAAGTTATGGAAGATAGCTTGCAGACACCATTCATAAGGGATGCCAGCAATGACCTGCTCAGCAGTCCTGATGACATCAAGAACAGATGGGAGAAGTACTTCAAGAAGCTTCTGAATGAAGAAAACCCAACAGAAGCTGTACTGTTGTATGCACATCCCACACTGAAAGAGGAAGGAGAACCCACCCTGGAAGAAATATAAAGTGAACTAAAGGAGATGATGTCATGGAAAGCAGCAGGTTTAGATGAAGTCTCCGCAGTTATGATCAAGGCTGTAAGGGCTTCAGAGGAGCAATGGTTTCTGAGTTCCTTCCTAACCCAATTCAAGTGCAACTTGGACAACTGGATGGATGGGAAACTGGAAATTCATCCCTGGTTTGGCACCTATGTCTCTAATGCAAACAGGTAACCTGTAAATGGTTCATCTCCCAGGCTCATGCTTACGCTTATCAAGGGTGTCATAACTTGCCAGAGATTTGGGATGCATGGCTAGCATTTAAAAGACCCTTGTGGTCTTTAGCCTAGTAAACACCTAGGAACCTATGAGAGTACAAAGAGACAGATATCCAAGGTAACTAGAGAATAAACATTTTAGTGTTAGTGAACAAAGTAAAAGGGGTGTTCACAACCGCAGGTAGTACAGAGGTATTAAATTCCTGTCACTCTGCATAAAGTGCTGAAGAAACTGATAAAGGAATGCAGAGAGCAGTAGAATGTAAGATGGGAGATAAGCAGTTCAGATTCAGATCAGGATGCACTACAACTGCCTCAATGTTTGCAGTGAGACAGGTAGTGCAGAAGAAGATGCAGATGAGTTAAGAGCCCAGTTGCACATTCTTAGACTTGGAGAAAGCATATAAAAGGCCCAAAAAAGCTGATTTGGGCAGTTCTGCTGTGGTTTAAAGTGCTGTAAGCATTTGGTATAATTAATGCAGGCTATGTACAAGAACCCAATCATAAAAGTGTGAAAAGTGTTCAAACTCACAACGGGGTTCCTAATTGGAGTTGGTGTGAATCAGGATTAATTTCTGAGCCCACTATTGATGTTATGTGATCCTATCTCGCCTACATTCTGACTGATGGGTTCGGAGCCGATCCCTCGGCTCCGACTCGGCACGCTTATGCCAAAGAGCGAAGTCTCTTACTGGCTGAGCTTACCATATCCCAGGATGCACCACTACCAGTCCCCCAGATCTCGTTTGCCGCTAACAAGTGAAGACGTGGTCTCGAGCTGGCTGAGTTAAGTAGTGATTATTTCACTAGTTTTTCTGTCAGGATTTTCTTCATTCTCAACAAAAAGCTGTTTTAACAGCTATTCTTGTGTTTAGAGTGCGTTTGACAAAATTCACTTGGTGAATTCTTGTGTTGTGAGTGTGGACTAGGAGTACCTTTTGTCTGGAAAGGCCTTTCCCGGTCTTTTTATTTGTAGGTGACTTCGGTTCTGTTTCGGATAATTTTATATTTCTCTTCTTTAAAGAAGAACTAGCAGAGAGAAATTATTCCAATTTACAGAGTTTGTGCTGTTTTTTTTTGACTACAGAGTATTGCGAGTGATAACTGTAAGCCTATTCTAGGTGTGTCACCAGTGTTTCTTCCAGTTAGTTTTCTAAAATTTTTTATAATGTCTCAGAATCCTAGGCCTTCGGGCTTTAAGAAATGTGTAAAATGTAGCTTCAAAATGTCCATCACGGACGATCACTCGCTCTGTGTGTATTGCTTAGGGGCAAAACATTTACAGGAATCATGTAGTGTATGTCATGCTTTTTCCTCAAGGGTCCTCCAGGAGAGGAAAAATAAATTAATTCTTAAGGGATTAATTAAACCTTCTTTCGAAGAAGCTTTGGCATCCTCTCCTTCTCCGGCCAAAAAGAAAAGGGCGTCGGCTCCGACCAGTCCGTCGGATCCGATCGCCAAGAAACAAAGGCAGGCCTCTCCTTCGGCTCCAAGGACTTCGGAGCCGAGGTCGGAACGGTCTGCCTCGATGCCACCAGTGTCGACTCCTCTGGCTTCGGAGCCGATGGCTGGGGCATCGAGAGGCGGGTCACCTTCGTCGGCTCCACTGCTCTCGGAGCCGACAAGGGTCGCCCGCTCAGACACTTCCTCCTCGGCGCCGAAGTCTACCTCGGCACCGATGGAATCTGGTGTGTATTCCTCGGCGCCGATACTCATCGAGTCGCCTCGAGCCGGTCCCCTAGCCCTTTGGGGCCGTTGGAGAGGCCGCCTCGACCCGTTCTGTTTCCTCTCGGTCTTCGAGGATGTCAGATTCTGATATAGACAGGGTGCTCCAAAGACTGTTCCAGTCCCCAGTCTTCCAAAATTTGTTTCGGTTCCAACCCAGTTGGCTTGGAGCCGATGACCTTGGCCCACCCCATTGCCATTCCTCCTCCGACTGCTTCGCTCCGTCGGAGCAGGTGCTGTTGGAGCCGATGGAGATCTCAGGGTCGGCTCCGACCCTTACTCCAACCCGGGCCTTCGGGTCCGAAGTTTGGTACGCGGACGTCTTCGGCTGGACCCGGGGTGATGTTTCGGACCTATGCTTTCGGTTCCGAGCCTCCCTCGGTGCTTGCTGCGGGACTTCCGTCGGCTATCACGGCTCCGGGGACCGGACACTCCCAGGATTCTGGGGTCCGCTTTCAGAGCCATGAGGAGTGCCTTGGCCAAGTCCTCTTCGACCATCTCCCGGCTTTACCGGCACCTTCCCTAGGCGTGGAGACTGGGTCTTTGGCAGTTCCTGTCCGTAGTCAGCGGAGCCCCGGGGCCTGAGGTTACCCCAGTGGGGGTTCCCCTCCTGAGGGTTCTTCTGAGCTGTCTTCGGAGGAACCCCCAAGGAAGAGATCGTGCAAGAGGAAGCACGTGGACTCCCGAGTCTATTACTTCAGACACTGATCTGGATGATGCAGAGGGGTCCCAGTTGTCCTCGGATGATGTCTCATTTGCAGACATCTTAGAGATTCTCAAACAACGAGGCTGGATATCCAAACCCCTCTGCTGATGAGTCAGTGCTCCTCAAGGCCTTTGGGGCTCAGCCTCCGCCTCCTGGGTGTCTCCGCCTTCGACGAGCTTCTGGATTTAGTTTGTCAAGGGCGTGGGAACATCCAGATACCGTGGAACCAGTCCCTTCTCGTCCAAATAAATTTTTGTCTGCTCCCCGAGAAGGAGTTCCTTACTAAAGGCGTGGCTGTAGATGCCATGGTGGTGGCATCTGCTACACAACAGGACGTGGCAGAGGCTTCAACGTCCGTCCATCCTCCTAATAAGGAGTCTAGGAGTATGGACAGGTGCGGAGCGCACCCTGACTTCAGCGGCCTTTACGTTAAGGTCTCTGAATTATTTGGCACATTTTACCAGGCTTCAGAGGGATCTGGTCAAGGAGTTGTCAGATTCCCTCTCGGTAACCTACCGAGCAGCTAGCCCAGTCGGTTAGCTCTCAGTTGGCTATCCTTACGTCAATTTCTAACTCGTCCATGAGGCTCATTTCCTATGCGGCCGAAGGGGCGGGTAGAGCGGCAGGCACAGGCGTGGCTCTACGGAGACAAGCCTGGCTCCGCTTGTGTCAGTTCATGAGGCCTTCAAGTCTTCCTTCGCCGACGCTCCCTTTGATGGGTCCTCCTTGTTTGGACCCAAGGTTAAAGACACCCTTACCGCTGTGAGCAAGAGGGAAAAACTTTATCTGCCGAGGGTGCCCGTTATTCCACTCCCTTTCGGCCTTACCCCAAGGCTAAAGGAGGGGGGAAAATGTGGTTCCGCAAATCTCGAAAGTTTTTCTCTCAACAGCAGGAAGATTCCCCTTCCAGAGGCAGAGGACGGGGAAATTTTTCAGGGAGACGCCGTCCCAGAGGCGGCAGAGGGCCCCGCAATTCTGGAGACCGCGAGTCCTTTCTGTGGCTCTTCAGCCTCCCACACCATGAGGGATTGCCCGGCTGTGCTGCTCCGGAGCCAGTCGGGTGTCATTTTGCCAAGCACCTAAAAGCCTGGGAGTCAATCACTCGGGACAGATGGGTGCTTCGGATCATTGCCGGAGGTTACACCATCCCATTCACATACTCGCCCCCACCGTCCAGAAGAATCCCGGACCCACCACCCAGTCAAAGGGAAATGGCAGCCGCAGAAGCTTTAAAGCTGCTAGAAAAAGGAGTCATCCAACCGGTCCCCACAGACCAGATCGATCAGGAAATTACTCCAGGTTCTTTTAGTGCCAAAAGACAGGGGACCTGAGACCAATATTGGATCTCAGCAGACTGAACCAATCCGTCACGAAATCCAAATTCCGAATGGTCACGTTACAATCCATTCTCCCACTGTTGGAGAAGGATGTTCGGATGTGCTCCATAGACCTCAAGGACGCCTATTATCACATACCGATACATCAGGCGTCCAGGAGGTATCTGCGCTTCAGCCTGGGAGTCAGTCATTACCAATTTTGCGCTCTGCCCTTTGGCCTCACCACAGCCCCCAGGGTGTTCACCAAGTGTTTGGCAGTAGTGACGGCTCACCTGAGAAGTCTTGGATTCCAAGTGTTTCCCTATCTGGACGACTGGCTCCTGACTGCAACCACCAGGCATCTACTAATGGACAACCTCAAAGCCACCATCTCCCTGGGTGTTTCCCTGGGGATTACATTCAATTCGTCAAAGTCTGTCTTGCTGCCCTCTCAACGCATAAGGTTCATAGGAGCAGAGATAGACTCAAGATTGATGCGCGTCTTTCTTCCTGCCGAAAGGATCCAAACTTTACAGGGCCAAGTTCAAGCTCTAATCTCGAGATCCAAAGCCCCAGCCAGGATGGTTCTACAAGTTCTAGGCTCAATGTCTGCCACGGTTCTTTTAGTTCCTCTGGCAAGATTGCACATGAGGATTCTTCAGTGGCTATTGTCAACGCAATGGTCCTTTCAGGATCTTCCCTCAATCATCACATCATGATTACGGAAATATGCAAAAGGACCTTCGCTGGTGGCTTCAGACATCCAATTTGGATCAAAAACCTTTGTTCTTCCCTCTCCAGTGTTTGCCCTGACGGCTGATGCCTCCCAGGTAGAGTGGGGGCATTGTCTGGGCAGGCTAGTTCAGGGCTCCTGGCTTCCAGACAAGCTCTTCTCCACATCAATGTGTTGGAGATGAGGGCTGTACTTCTATCCCTACAAGCCTTACACAAGTTTCTTCCTCAGGGCATCATCGCCATCCACACAGACAACATGTCGGTGGTTTGGTATCTGAACAAACAAGGAGGGACCAGATCATACCCCCTTTGCAGAGAGGCCATGAGAGTGTGGGAATGGGCTGTAGCTACCAACCGCTTCTTGGTAGCGACCCACATCCCGGGAAAGTCAAATATATTGGCAGACAAATTGAGCAGGACAATTCTCTCTCCTCACGAGTGGTCTCTAAACCACACAGTAGCAGCTCAGGTTTTCAGGAGATGGGGACGCTGCTGCGACCTATTTGCAACTCCATTAAACACCAAGTGCCAAAGGTTCTTCTCCTTGATCCCACATCAGGAGTACCAGCCATGGATGCTCTAGCACAACCTTGGCCAACAGGGCTACTTTATGCCTTTCCTCCAATTCCTTCTTCCCAGAGTTATTCAAAAAGCTTCTCAACTGGGGTCTTCAATGATACTGATTGCCCCGTACTGGCCTCGTCAGGTATGGTTTCCCTACCTGAAGAAGCATGCAGTGGACGATCCGTGGACTTTAGACCTGATTCCGGACTTGCTAATCCATCAGTCGGGACATCGACATCAGTCCCTTCAATCTTTGAAATTGACAGCTTGGCTCCTCCACTTCCGACTTTAGTTAGAAGGCACACACTAGACCCGGAAGTTGTTCACATTTTATCTTCGGCCCACAAACCCACCACTAACAAATTGTACCTTAGTAAGTGGAAGAGGTTTGCTATCTGGGCTCAACTCAAGGGCTTAGACCCTATCACTGCACCTGTCCCAGAGGTCTTGAAATTCTTAACATCCCTGTTTAATCAGGGATCTTCTGTCTCTACTATTAAAGTCCAACTAGCGGCTATCTCTAAATTCCACGAATCCATGGATCCTCCTTTGATGAGCAGCAGACTATGCAAAACTTTCATTAAAGGTGCGAGCCTATTAAGACCACCAATTTTTCATCCTGCACCTCCGTGGGATCTTGATTTGGTGCTTCGCATTAACATCTCCCCTTCGAACCGGCTGCTACATGCGAGTTAAAATATCTGTCTTGGAAAACTGCCTTCTTAGTTGCAATTACTTCGGCAAGAAGAGTTTCAGAGCTTCAAGCCCTGTCTATTAAGCCACCGTACTTGTTTTTCCACAAGGATAGAGTATCACTTAGGCCTAATCCATCCTTAAATATACCAACTTCGAGACGCTACATTGAGGTAAACGGAAATCTCCCCCTTACAGAGATTTCCGTTTACCTGCACGATGTTCTGAACTTTCAACATTGTCGTGCGAAAATATCATATTCGATATTGTCAGCTTACAACAATATGAACTAGACCCGAATGCGATACATAAGAAGAGGTGGTGAAAGAATGCAGAAGTCCTGGAAGTTTTCAAAAAAGGAGTGTGAGAAGTGGGAGACAGAAAAGATGGGTTAAGCAAAGAGGGAATACTGTCTGGCTAACAAAGAAGCTAAGGAAGTAGTCACAGTAGCAAAGCAGAAAGCATCATAGACATTCTAACAGCTACTGGTGAATAACTCATCAAATGGCAAAAAGAAGATCTATCAGGTTGTAAGGCAGTGACAGAAAGTTATGGAAGATAGCTTGCAGACACCATTCATAAGGGATGCCAGCAATGACCTGCTCAGCAGTCCTGATGACATCAAGAACAGATGGGAGAAGTACTTCAAGAAGCTTCTGAATGAAGAAAACCCAACAGAAGCTGTACTGTTGTATGCACATCCCACACTGAAAGAGGAAGGAGAACCCACCCTGGAAGAAATATAAAGTGAACTAAAGGAGATGATGTCATGGAAAGCAGCAGGTTTAGATGAAGTCTCCGCAGTTATGATCAAGGCTGTAAGGGCTTCAGAGGAGCAATGGTTTCTGAGTTCCTTCCACCCAATTCAAGTGCAACTTGGACAACTGGATGGATGGGAAACTGGAAATTCATCCCTGGTTTGGCACCTATGTCTCTAATGCAAACAGGTAACCTGTAAATGGTTCATCTCCCAGGCTCATGCTTACGCTTATCAAGGGTGTCATAACTTGGCAGAGATTTGGGATGCATGGCTAGCATTTAAAAGACCCTTGTGGTCTTTAGCCTAGTAAACACCTAGGAACCTATGAGAGTACAAAGAGACAGATATCCAAGGTAACTAGAGAATAAACATTTTAGTGTTAGTGAACAAAGTAAAAGGGGTGTTCACAACCGCAGGTAGTACAGAGGTATTAAATTCCTGTCACTCTGCATAAAGTGCTGAAGAAACTGATAAAGGAATGCAGAGAGCAGTAGAATGTAAGATGGGAGATAAGCAGTTCAGATTCAGATCAGGATGCACTACAACTGCCTCAATGTTTGCAGTGAGACAGGTAGTGCAGAAGAAGATGCAGATGAGTTAAGTGCCCAGTTGCACATTCTTAGACTTGGAGAAAGCATATAAAAGGCCCAAAAAAGCTGATTTGGGCAGTTCTGCTGTGGTTTAAAGTGCTGTAAGCATTTGGTATAATTAATGCAGGCTATGTACAAGAACCCAATCATAAAAGTGTGAAAAGTGTTCAAACTCACAACGGGGTTCCTAATTGGAGTTGGTGTGAATCAGGATTAATTTCTGAGCCCACTATTGTTCATGCTGGTGATGGACTACATCAGCAAAGAGATAAGAGGGGACAGATCAGCAAGCTGGTGTATACAGACTATGTGGCACTACAGGCAGATTATGAGCAGGAACTCCAGCAAATGACAGGGGATTGGAATGCAAAACTGAAGGAAACCGAGCACAGCAAGACAGTGGTTATAACAGCAAATAGAGGAACTCAGAAGAAGCTTAAAACTGAGATAGAAGGCAAAACAGTAGAACAGGTTAACAGCGTCGGGTATCTAGGAGGTGTGGTTGAGGAGAAGGGAAGTCTTAATGAGGAGGCCAAAGCTTGAATGAGAAGAGCTACAGCCAACTGATGCAGAGTGTCAGGTGTAGTGTGTGACAGAAAATACCAAAGTTTAAAAGTAAGGTGTACAAAACAATGCCATGACCAGAGTTTCTGCATACCACAGAAACATGGCCAGTGAAGGCAAAGCAGTTGACTAAGCTTGAGAGGTTGGAGATGAAGTGTCCAAGAGGCTTAGACTTGTAGGATGCCCACTGTTGAACAGATGAAAAAAATGAGGGCGTTAGGGCAGAAGCCAAAGTATCTTCAGTTACAGAGAACATCAAATAGAACAGATTACACCGGTTCTGTCATGTGTGCAAGAAAAGACAAGACAATATGTCAAAGCAGATTTGGAAGTGACAGAAAGAAGACAAGAGGAGATGCGGACATTCAGCCAAGAGATGAATAGATTACATGACAGAAGACCTGATACAAGAGGGTATTACTGTGTAATACAGTAAAAGAGGTGGAGACAGTTGATGTGACACCCCAGTCTCATGTAAAAATTGGAAAAGAGGGTTCATAATGATGATGATGTATTTTATTTCATCACATGTTAATGGGTGGAAAACATAGTCCAAAGTCCCATTTCAGCCATAATTGAAACCAAAGGCAAATGGCATTTGATATACAAAACAAATTAAATGATACAACAAATAATATATAGCATAAAATAATAATATGAAAAATACACAGTACTATATAGAGTAAACATAAGTCATAATATAATGTTATAGATATGATGACTAAATGCGTGAAATATAAATAGACTCTAAAAGCAACAGAAATAAGAAAATACATGTGCTTAAAGGAATATTAATCAGAGAAGTATACATAAGCAATGATAAAAAGACTAACCATTTCTTTGAAAATTGTCCAAAGTAAAAAATAACACATCCAACATTTTGTTGATATGTTATAGAAACATTATTCATTGAGTAGGTGCGAATTAAGCTTGGATTTGAATAATAAATACTTTATGTATAAACCACACTTGAAAGAAAAACAGTCTTTTTACCACACACCAATAGGTCAGTACATCCACAGGAACCATCAGGAAATAACACGAACCACACCGGGCTCTTTCTTTCTTTCTTTCTTTCTTTCTTTCTTTCTTTCTTTCTTCTTTAATTAAAAAATACTAGCAGCAAGCAGCAAGCAAAAACTTTTTTAACACCATAAAACAGACCAAATCCTCTAGCGCCTAGCCACATGCTTCTTTTATATAAAAAAGAGGACCCCCCCCCAATTTTCCAGTTATATATAAGTACGTCTTAAAGAACTACTACAAAAGACTTTTCCAATTACATTCCTTATTTAAACCTTTTGGACATAAAGTATTATATTTCCGAATAAAAGTGGATTATTTTTGTCTTAATTTATATTTCAACCCCTCTGGTGCTAAAAAACCTTCCTTACACTGTTCTAATACTGTTGCTTGCAGTCCTTCAGGCTTCCCTTCATGAAAGTTACAAAAATGTTCTGCTACTGGGTTAACCAGCCTGCCTTTTCTTATATCTCTAATACGTTCTTTAAGTCTGATCGAGAAATTTCTCTTACTCTCACCTATATAGTATTTATTGCAGGGACACGTAAGCCCATACACTATAACTACACTATTACAGGTAAAGTAACCATGTTCCTGATACTTTTTACCATTAATTTCTGGAAAAATTCTCACAATAAACTGACAGACCACACAAGTCCCACAGGGGAATGTGTCCTTCGCTAATAAAGCTTGTGAATCTATATTTAAAATACCATGTACCAATAAGTCCCTTATACTTCTTCCATTCATACAAGTAAATTTCAAATCCAAGTCCTTTACTACTTGTTCTTCTTTTCTCACAATGTTCCAATAATATTTCACTATACTTTCTAGTTCAACAGAAGAGGGAGTGTATTTAGATATAAAATAAATATTTTTTTTCTCCCCCTTATCTTTATCAAAATATTTATTTTTATTGATGTAAATATTATTTTTATTTCCATCACTAACCATAATTACTTTCTTTATTCCCTCATTAATTTGTTCCTCATCATATCTCTCTTATAAAACATGTTTATTGCTTTTACTATTTCAATATTTCTGTCCTCAACATTATTACATATTCTTTTTACCCTCATAAATTCCTCATATGGAATTGACTTGATAGTATGTGGAGGGTGACAGCTAGTCCTAGATAATATATGATCTTGAGTTTCAAATTCTCTATAAACCTTTGTTCTTACCCAACCTTCATTACTACCTTCCAATGAAATATCCAAAAAATTAACCACAATTCCTTTCTGCAAACCATCAAAACTGATATCAAACCTATTCTTCTCTAAACTTATTGTAAATTCCTCCACCTTTTCAAAGGCACCTTTACATATAAAAATGAGATAATCTATAAATCTATAGTATCCGAGTACATTTTTCCTATAGAACTCATTACGACAGATGTATAGATTTTCAAAGTAACCTATAAAGAGATTAGCGTACATGGGGGCAAATGCTGCCCCATCGCCATTCCCTGCATCTGTTTATACAGCACATCATCAAATTCAAAAATATTGTTTTCTAAACAAAAAAAAGGTTAATTCCTTGATATAATCAGTTTTAGGACTACTACCTAAAAGAAAGGGTCTATGACAAATCTTCGAACGTTCAAAATTTTGAACGTTACATGATTGAGACCAAACATTCAAAATTTTAAGTGTTCGAAGATTGACTTTCAACAGCACCGTATGGTGCAGATAGGGAGAATTTCCCTTTTCTGCACTGAAATGCGGTCTCGAATTGGTATATATAAGTAGGGGGGTGTGATTTTCTTTTTTTATTTGATGTTCGAACATCCAAATGGCGAACATTTGGTCTCGACCATGTAATGTTCGACATTTTGGATGTTCGAACATTTACTATAGACCCTAGAAAATATTCCAAGGCTTGCAGCCCAAAAGCATGCTTGATATTCATATAAAGACTAATCACATCTATTTCTACAAAGTACATATCTTTCTCCCACCTAACTTCTTTTAATTTCTCTAAAAAAATCAAGCGAATCCTTAATATAGGAGGGTAGTTTTATTACTTCCTTAACAAAATAACCATGTAAGAAAATAGCCAAATTTTTGTGAAGTAACTACAGGCTGATACTATGGGTCTTCCTTAGCCACAGATGTAAAGTATTTTAACCTAACTCCTTTACATATAAGTTTATCAAACTCACATAAAGCTTTATCATATACATCTTTATGTACCTTTTAATAAACATTCTCATTGCTCAAATGTTGGTTACACATTTCCCAATACTGCCTAAAATTCATAACAACCAACTTCCCCCCTTTATTCGCTGGCTTAAATACCAGCTCATGATTTTCACACAACTTTTTTAAATACAGCCACTCCTGCTTACTTATATTATATTTTATCTCCTTTTTTAAAAAAAAACATAATATTCATTTTCAATTACATGGTTCAAAACATAATACAGTTAAATATTTTCATTTCTAAATGGTGGTATAAAGTTACTATGCACTTCTATCATACTAGTGTCAAAACAACAATATGCATTTTCCTCCATCCCCATTTCAGAATGACATAAATACAAACTATCACCACTAGATTCTATATCTTCAGTGACAATACAATTGTCATCCCTACATTTTTCATTCTTAAATAAAATACTTTATGGGTGATCTGAGGATAAAGGAAAGGAACACCATAGTGTGGGACCATTTTGGAGAAGGCAGGCTTTCTATGTGATAAAAGATGGAATTGTGATCTAAGCGAGTGCTAGGAAGTGGAGGACATTTCCCATCAGTTAACTAACAGGACCAAGAAAAGCAAAGACAACCACACATAGACTGTTCGTCACACCGGAGCAACCACAAAGCAGTTCCAAAAGAAAGTAATCAGCGATGTATGCCCAAGTCCTTAACACTTGCTTGTAAAATCTATATAAATAAGTGAATAAAGTCAGCTGACCCAGTAAAATACACACTTTATTATTAAATACAAATGGTTAAGCGCTTTCGTCCGACAATTTCTTGGTTGTTTTTACCACACCGGTTCACACACTTCATTTTTAACTAAGAGGACAAGTTATTATGTAAGAGTTTAACAATAAAGGAGTTCATCAATGAAGAACGCTTCTCTTTGATAAGTAGGTCATAAGCCTTTTGTTGTGTAAGGGAACAATCTTGTCATAGTAGCACAAGAGTGACAAATCAACATACATTTTGAAGGGAGGTGTACAGAAGTTATGAATAATAGGAATATTGAAATATTAATTGTTAAGGCAAAGTCCAGTGCCAGTATTAAGGTATTTCTTGTAGTAGCTGTGAATGATTCAAAAGTCAATAATCTCATTAGTTTGTAGCAAAATCTCAGCTGTCCAAACACTTAGGTGATTATTGTCTCAGTATAAAGATGACGTTATGATTTCTATCAATAATGAAGCCTGTTTAGTGATAATTTAATAAAGGTGTTTAAAACAACAACAACAAAAAGAATGAGGCTTGTTTATAATAAGCATCAAATTTGGTTTTGTTTCTGAGTCTATCAGTAAAGGAAAGGGTGGAGTTTGGTTTTGATGTGTGCTGTGGGGTTCTAAAGATCATTGTTTTGCTTCTGAAGGAGTTTACTGTGAGGTTGCCATTGACAGAATGGGACCTAATAACTAATAAATAATTTTGTAAAAAGGCCAGAATCTATTGTGTGCATTATGGACTAGTCAAAAAATATTTTGCTGTCCTTCTCTAGATCCTGTTGCATTGTGCCACCTGAGGTATTTCTGGTGTCACTTCAGTTATGTTACACTCTGATCAGAAGACAGTAGAACAAAGTTTATATTTAATACAGTTCTGTTTATTTTATCAAACATTGACAATTTTTATTTATTATACTATATTATCTTGTTTTGGCATTCATTTATTCTGCTGCGTTAATTAAATAAGCAACATTTAAAAGTCTAGAAAAAAATACTGAAGTAAGCACATCAGTTAAGATTTTTCTTCAATAACAAGTTAGCTCTTTTATCTTTTCAGAACTGAGAACTTCATCAGACAAACACTGTCTCACCAAAGGTCCTTCAAATATCACAATTAAACAGTCACATTGTTAGAAAATAGGAACAGAGTTCTAACTTTGTCCCATACAACTGAGGTTTGATTAGTGGGCCTCAACAATGAAGGACCTGGAGAGGGTAGGAAATGTACATCAACTGTCAGCACACCTTCAGGGGAGGGGGGATGTAGTCAGTTTCCTTAGCTGGTCTGGACAAGTATACTTGCACTGGCTGAGTCCCTGGACATTAGGACTCACAAGTGTGGTAACACATATGCCCACATCCCATGAACAAGCAATATAGGAAGTCAAATCTAGGACATGGAGATGGGAGTTAAGTCCTCCAGCTTTTTGACAGCAGACTGAACCCATCCTTAGCACCTGACTCTTGATTCAGTAGAGAATAAATATAATGATTAAGATTTTGCCATAGTTCATTAGTTAGAAATGCAAGAGCCACAGAGCTGTCATCTTCTCTGGAGAATAAATGAGTCTGGCTCCTGCACTGAAGGGAAATGAGTGGTTGACTGGGTGCAGGAAAAGGAGTCACTGCGCAGTCATGCAGGGGTGGGGGTGAATTAACTAATTATATGATACAATCTACTGAACAATTATTTTAATATTTTGTTTACATAATGGTGGGACAAGATTTTCAATATTGCTTTAACATACATTTTCTGAAGGATACAAAATCCAAAACTCAAATGTCAGTAATTATTTAGTGACTCCAGTCCTCAATGATTTACCAGAAAACCACAAATTTTAGGACAAACAAAAAATATGAGACAAAAAACAGGACATTCTGCAAAATTCAGGACATTTCTGAGTTAAGTTTACCTAGTAAAGAACAGTCTATGCCATCAGAGATCCTATATCCACAATGCACACATTCCTGATAAACAGCTCCGTCTACATCAGTAGATGGCCATTGTACATAGCCCTTCAGGTCAGGATACTTCCATGCAAATAAGCAATAAAAGCCTTGCATGGAAGTGGAGCTCAGTTTACAAAGACATGCAAGCAGCAACAATGAATGTATTAGGGTACAGGTTGCTTCTCTCACCTGGGTAGTCTAGCATGTGGTGCCCATTACTAAGTATAAACAGGAGCCAGCTGCCTTAAATGGCCATTGCTCCTCCTCCCCACCTCACCTCACTATTGCAATTGAAATAGTCACCCAAGATTCACAAAAAAGAATACCCTCGGTTTTCAGTGATTTGTTTCTTGTACTCAACTGTAAACAGAAATAAAATGCTCCCATAGGTTCATAGTTTCATGTGTGTGAACTAGACCAACAACCACAAGGGCCTTTTAAGCCTAGCCACGCATCCTAAATCTCTGACAAATTCTAGAACCCTTTGTGATGATGTGAGGTATTGCCAACTGTGTCAGGAAAAGTAGGGCAGTGGATGTGCAACATATACCAGCATAGCTATCTGAATTTTGTAAAGAATTATATGTCATTTGTATATCAAACTGATTTGTACAAATGGTTGTATTAAAATGTATTTGTAAATCTGTTTGTGTTAAAAATATACCGACAGTGGGTCCTACTGGACAGAAAAGAAATACACCTGTACGTCAGACTGTATTGTAACTGTTGAAATGAATGTATTGTAACAGAGAATACTAGAAGAAAAGAAGTTAATCTCAGCCCAGCTAACTTTGAAAAACAGTCTGAAATTAAATTACCTGGTTTAGGCCATAAAAATTATATCTTACAGTTCTGACTGCAGCCACAGACAAAATGTCTGTAAAAAGTAGGACTAGGAATCCTACTATATTGTCCTTAGGAGTGAACTAATTGCTACCCTAGAAGGGTGGAAGTTTTTGAAATGGTTGTATAGCTTCCAGATGCAGTAACACATCTTAGCAAAGTTCTATGTGTATGTATGGTGACACATATGTGCTAGATTCGGTTCAGTTTCTAGTAAAGGGGGTAGTGTGGGAACCGGAGTCAGATGACCGTGCTGTATGTGTTGTTATTCTGTAATCCAGCACTGAAGTGATGTTTTAAGACTAGATGAAATAGAAGTCTCATGGCAGTCTGTTTGTGAATCCTGACAAAGAAGGACCACCTACCCACTTCATCTTGCCTTGCTCTAGTAAATGAACTAGGGGATAGTAATTATTTAGATCAGTCATGAAAATATAGTGAGATTAGTTAAGTATTGTTTTTATGTATTTGTGTGAATCTTTCTAGCTGTGTTATTTTTAATATTTCCTGTGGTTGGAACTCTGGTGTTTATTATAAATAGATATTTAGTATTTTCATGTTATTTTATTCTTTATTATTAAATTTATTTAAACTTTTCATTGTGGCTGGTCTTTTAGAGAATATTTTAACCTTTGAGAGTACTTATATATATTTGGTGACACTATGGCCACTTCTGAAAGCCTTGTTGCAGTGGTCAAACACTACCATTTGTATTAGTATTAATTTTATCCAGTATAATTTGGTACCCTAGTAAGAGCCTTAGAGAAGCTGAGTAGCTGGCTTTGGAGTGTTCTGGTGGCAGTAGCTACCTTATAGCCTGGGCAGAGGGGGCATAGCTGGTAAATCTGTACCAGCCTTTCCCAGGTGTGTGTGTGTGTGTGTGTGTGTGTGTGTGTGTGTGTGTGTGTGTGTGTGTGTGTGTGTGTGTGTGTGTGTGAAAATCAAATCTCAAAGAGTGTGTGTGTCAGCTACTTGGTGCAGGGACACAGAGCACTGGTTTCACAGAGAGGGTGGTGGAGGACTTGGCTTGTAACACTCAGCTGAGGACTCAACTCTAGGGATCTGTCAGTGGGGAGTCTTATTTGGATCCTGGAGATAGAGAGGGAAACCAAGCCCCAGGATGAAGTATGTTCCCTGTGTGCTCTTAAGGGGAAATTGTGCTTGGTGCAGACAGCTGCATCTGGCAATACTGTGTTTATCTACCTTTGTTCCATGTGAACATCCTTCACCAGTGTCAGTGGTGAGGGTTGAGGCTCCTTGATTACTGGCCCAGATGAGGGATGCTACACCCTTGATTATGGAGATGAAACATTTACAGCATGGGGCCTGGAAGATGAACCATTTACAGGCTGCCTATGTCCATTAGATTCATAGGTGCCAAACCAGGGATGGATTTCCTGTTCCGCTTCCAGTTGTCCAAGTTACATTTGAACTGGGTTAGGAAAGAACTCTGCTTTACATGGATGGGGAGCCTGTTCTAGAGAAAGGTTAGTCTCTGGGATACATACCTGTCTCTCTAGCAGGTCCTAGTCATCTCACAGGCAAGGATTAAGTCTTTAGAATGGGTAATTCTGGTGTTGTTTGTTTGGCAGATATGCAGGAGGTCCATCAGGACAGGGTCTGACAATGTCTTGTATGCCAGGCATAGATCTCCCCTCAACAACCTGTAAGAGACAGAATACATGTATAGGGCCTTGAGGCAATCATCATAGGACATGTTACTTATGCACTGTATTCTTTTAGTGAGGAACCTCTGTGGATGTTCCAGTTGTTGGATGTGCCTGATTAGGTAAATACCAAAGGAGGCTTTGTAGTCAGTGATAGATCTGATGAATGCCAAATACAGTGGAACACCAATGACCTTTTTGGACCTAGATGCCATACCTTTGTTTATAAGTTGCAGAACATAGAATAATTTCCTCACTACTGTAGGCATGTGTTGATCAAAAGCTAGATTACTTTCTATGTGTGTCCCCATGTCTCTGACTGCTGGGTCAGCTCTTAGGGGTGTGTTGTCAATATGATAGTTACCAGGGGTGGATGACTTCCCAAAGGATACTATTATCCATTTCTTGGCATTTAGTTTTAGTTCATGGCTCTGACATCAGTTATTTGCCTGTGTTAGCCCTTCCTGGAGAACATTTGTGTTAGTGTGGGACTCTATGACTGATCCTAATTTGCAGTCATCTGCAAATTTAGTCAGCCAGAGGCCATTGACATTGGCCTTGATTTCAGAGAAGAGACAGTCCTTGAGGGATTCTGTTTGTGACTGGTCTCTTTGTGAAGGTGGATTTGCCAATTTTAACTTCCTATGTCCTGTCTGTAAGCTAGATGGCTATCCACTGGGTGACATAGGGGTTTATACCTAACCTCCTGTGTTTGTCAACAATGCTTGAGTGGGGTATTGTGGCAAATGCCTTGGCAAGGTTAACGTAGGCAGTGTGAACCATTTTGTTGTCATTGATTGCTTTCATGACCTTCTAAAAGAAGTCTACCAGGTTGAGTAGTCATGACCTGCTCTTGACGAAACCAAACTGGGTTGGGTCCAGTGTCTGGAGGTTTCCTATGTCATTACTGATCATTTCCATGATATTTTTTTTCATGGCTTTGCATATGAGACGAGTGACACTTATGGGTCTGTAGTTTCCAGAGTCTATAGATGGTCCACCTTTGTGCATGACTGTTGCTATTTTGGGATATTGTCTGAGCCCACTGATGCAGTATTCTTGGCCATGGAGACAGCATTAAGGACTTGTTCCTAGTGATAGTAGGGGTAGTTATATTTGATGTTATTTCCTGAATGGGACGTTGAGTGGGAGAGAGGGGGTAAAGTTGGAGCTGAATTTGTTGACAAATAGGTTTGCTATATCTTCTGGTTCAGTATTGGTGGTTCCATTAATAATGAGCTCTGCACACAGTTGTATATTGCCTTTGAGGTTGTGGGCATAACTAAAGAATACTTTGAGGTTGTCTTTGGCCTGGGACGCCAAATTTACATCAAATTTGGCTTTGAAGACTTTATTTGTTTTCTGGGTTGTTTGTTTAGTTTGATGAGAGTGCATTTATCCTACTGGGTGCTACACCTCCTAATTTTTGTCATAATTTTCTTCCTTTTGTTATACAGCCTACTGATGTTGTGATTCTGCCAGGGTGGCTCATTTTTTGAGTTAATTCTGTACTTCTCCCTGGTGGGTACAGCTGCATCTATGCAGCTATCAACATGGTTGTATTAGGGTTTCTGTGAACAGTTATGTGTAGGTAGCAGTGCTGTAAGGGTTTATGGGGGCTTGAAATGTTGCAAGTTTATCAGCTGATGGGAGGAAGTTAGCCTTAGAATAGTTCCTGAATATTCAGGGTTAGCTGGGGTTCCAGATTTTATATTTACTTTAAAGGAGACCATTTTGTGGTCTGACCTTACCAGAGAAGACATTACACTAGGGGGCGTGCAGTGTTCTCCTATATTAGTGAAGACCAGTTCCAGTATGGTTGC
>NC_056726.1:819884921-819937421 GCF_019279795.1 Protopterus annectens | reverse complement strand
TACCCTGTAAAACATTGATAATGCATTGTTACAGAGACTTGGTTCAAGACCACAGACAGTATAGGTTTCAGTTCTTACCACATGCCCACTGCACTTTATGAAGGCACTAAATGTGGTAGTGTCTTCAAATTAAAAAAAATACTTCATTTCTGGACTAGTTAGACAAGGTAATGATCTGGAATTCCTCCTTGTCCAGCTTACCTTTAACAAGAACCCTTATCACATCATGGTTAACTACAGGATCCCCTCTATGTCCCCCTCAGCCCATAACTCCTACCTATCTATTATGTAGTCCTTATGTATTCATTCAAACACCATTCTCCTAGGGGACTTACAATTACTCTTCCATTAACTACGAGATGTATACATTCTCAGTTACACATTATACAGTCTACATATAGAATGATACATTCTAGGCCGCTGCGGTGGTATATTGGTTAGCGGTGGCACCTCACAGCAAGAGGTTCTCTGGTTTGATTCTCAGCTGAGGTCCTTCTTTGTCTGTATGTCCTCACTGTGGTCCCATGGGTTTCCTCCTGGTGCTCCAGTTTCCTCCCACATTCCAAAGACATGCAGTAGGTGGATTGGACACTCTAAATTGCCCATAGGTACAAGTGTGTGTGCAAGTGAGTGGTCCATATGAACTAGTGAGGCAGAGCTAGCCACCCAGTGGTGTAAACCTTGGCTCGAGATGACTGTCACTGTTGAAGTGACACCCTGACCCCATGTGCAAAAATGGGGAAAAGGGGTAGGAGGTTGGATGGATGGTATACACTCTCAAACATATATGTCCAGACATTTCTGAACAACATTTCTAGACCACTTAGTGTACACCCAATCAGGGGCTATAAAATCCTGGACTTAGTTTTCACCAACATGAGATAGCTCTGCTCCCTACCAATTGTATCTCCCACCATGGGGAAATCAGACCACAAATCAGTCACAGTTACCTTAAGTAGTATAAGCTGATCCTTCCAATAAAACAAGATGGTTTGGGATTATCTAATTTAAAGGGGTATTTCAGAGCTACACTGCTAAGGATCCTATACAAAGCACAAGCAGAAGCTATAATTCAGAGTTGAAAGGGATAATAATGAAACGGGGGAAGCTCAAGAAACAAGAAGAGACAGAGACTGGGGTTTTGGATGCAGATCCTTAAGGAGAATAACAATAACCATGCAGACTACTATATTCATAAAGAAGCAGAAAGTATTTTAAGAACTAAGTCAACACAGGAATGGAGAAAGGAGATTATGCAGATAAGGGTGACTACAATTATAGCTACAGAGAACAGGCAAGAAGGGGGCTGGAATTTACTAGAGAAAAATGGTAAAGGAACCAAACTGCTGGAAGCAAGTAATTAGAGAGGGAAAGGTAACAGAATGGGAAGAGATCAATAATACATTTGACTGCAGGCTAACCGTCTTTCTTATTAAGGATTGGTATTAGAGTATAGGCAAAGAGAAAGAAATTGGGGGATCCTAAGTGAAAAAACAGCACTGGTAGAGTTTTTAGTAAAACCTAGAAGGGAAACTGCTGTTATAAAAGGAATAATTAGTAGGGCATATAAAATATTGCATGATAACTATGGGAATCAATCAGGGAAAGTTAGAAAGGATTGGGAAGAGAGACTGGATAAGAAATTTACAAAGGAACAATGGGAGGATATATGTGTGTTTCCCAAATATGCAACAAAGTCTAGAAGATTTAGGATTTTTGCTTGGAAGTGTGTGCATAGATAGGTATTTTATTAACCCAAGCAGACTCCAAAGAACTTTTTCACAGGTACACTGCAAATGTTGGAGGTGTAAGGGGGAAGAAAGAGATGGTTGGGAACATATTTTTGGGAGTATAATGAGTTAGAAGATTTTAAAAATTCCCTGCAAACTACTCTATCAGAAATACTTGGTGAACAAATTGGTGTAACCAAGGAAATTATTTTTTCAGATGTGATACAAAGTAGAATTGCCTAGACAAAGTATGGCCTTACTGAGTGTAATTCTGGTGGCTGCCAAAAAAAAAAAAAAAAAAAAAACAATTACTAGAAAATGGAAATCAAAGTATAAACCAACTACATTAGAAGTAGTGAATATAGTAATACAGATAAAAGAACTGGAAGTGGGAATCTTTACAAAAAATGTAAGAGCAAATTACATAGAAAAATGGGAATTCTTTGAATACAAGCATAATAATATTTTGGAGGAGGAATATGCTTAAAGGGAAGGTAGGAATTGAATGAGGTATGTAATATTTGATTGACAGTGACAGTATAGAAGATTATATGTGATGTATAATGTTTGCAAATGAAGATATATGGATATGGTTCGTTTTCATTTATATGAATGTATGACTGATTATGTCAAAAGTGATAATTCAGTAAAGACATTTCTTGTTCAAAAAAAAATACTGAATCCAGAAGCATCCTCCAATAGCTTGATATTCAGAGATTATGTGGCTGATCTACTGAAACTAAATGATTACCTGGATAAATTCAACATCCCCTTCCAACTTGATGACCCACCTGCTTATGTGGAATCCTTTACTGCCAAATTGTGTGCATGTGTGAATAGCTGCATAGGTGCATTTGTTCCCCTGTGAAGTATATACAATGCCAAATTTAAAAACAAACTCCTATAGTAGAGTCCAAATAAAAGAAAAAAAAACTAATTGCACTTAAAAATAAATGTAACTCTCAAAATGCAAAAAAAAAAATAAAAAGCTCTCACTAAACTTAAGGAATTTCAGTCCCTGATGAAATCAACCAGTGCCAAATATGAGGTAAAAATAGCCACCCAGAGAAAGAACAGCCACAAAGTATTCTTTAACTATGTTAGAAACTTCAGAAATAATGCCCAGCACTGTGCAGAGCTAATAGTAAACGATATCACATACTTGGACCTAAGGATAAGTTTAGCTCTAATTTCACTCCCCTCTCCCCTCCTATATTCCAAGATATATTTACCTGCACCTACACAACTCTTAAATCTCCCATGAAGAAGTCTTTAAGACTGCTTACTGCACAGCCTGAAACAGGACCAGTCTGATCCCCTACAGAGGCTATTTAGTGTTAGCTTTTGAAATGGCTTTGTGCCAGATAAATGGAGGACAGCAACTGTCACCCGTTGCACCAAAGTGGGGAGTCAGTGGGCCCAGGAAATTATAGACCCATAAGGCAGACCAGCCTCATCTTTAAGGCTATGGAAAGGATTATTATGGAATTAAATAAGGACATAGGTAACCTACAATGTAGTGACCCAAGCCAGTTTGGATTTGTCAGGAATGGATCCTGCCTGCTTAACGTAGTGGACTTCTTCAAGAAGGTTACTGAAGCAATGAATGAGGGCAAATCAGTGCATACTGAATATGTAGACCTGGCAAAGGCACTTGACAACATTTCACATTCAGGTATCGTAGATAAGCTATCCCAGCTAAATGTTAATTCCTTTGTAACTCACTGGATAGCAAACTGACTCATAAGCAGAATCCAGGAAATTTTTGTGAGTGGATCTGCCTCTTCCAAAAGACCTGTCACTAGCAGTGTACATCAGAGTTCAGTCCTTGGGCCCCTTCTCTTCGGGATTTTCTTCTCAGAGGTCAAAGCAAATGTTAAGGGTTTATCGCTGAACAAGTTTGCAGATGACTGTAAACTTGGTATCATCATAAACTCCCCAGAGGATGCCAAGTTCCTCTAAGAGAGCCTTTGCCAAACCAATAGCTGGTGTCAAAACCATGGACTAAAATGAAATGCCAAGAAATGTATAATAGTATCCTTTAGCAAGAAAGAAGTCCTTTGTATCTATCACATTGATAACACACCCTTAAAAATTGATCCAGTAGTTAGGGACCTAGGAATCTAGATAGATAATTAACTGTCCTTTGATCACCAGGTGTCTACTACTGTAAGAAAGTCCTTTTTCATTGCACAGCTTATCACTAAGAGAATGGTGTCCAGGTTCAGGAATGTAATCATTACACTGCATTCCACATTCATCAGGCCAATCATCAAGTATAATGACCCCTTCAATATGTACCTTTCCAAACATCTGACGCAACTTGAAATCCCACAATACTTTCTTTCTAAGAAAATCAAGGGTCTAAATCATAAAAACTATGTGGACCATCTCTAAGTCTTGTCCCTTTTCTAAATGCCATACAGGCTACTGAGGAGCGATCTCTGCCTTGTGTACAGACCATCAACATACCTCTTGTCAGACGTACTTGATATTTATAAGCCCAATGGGGACATAAACACCTGCTCATGAGATCTCAATCTCTTTTGCAACATAAATAGAACATGTTGGAGGGACAAATATGTTTCACACATAATATCACTTCTTTGTAATCATCATCCTGCCCACATAACGCAAGCTACTTCTCTTAAACTACTCAGATGTAATCTAGATCAATGGATGGGCAACCACAAATTCATCCCTGGTTTAGCACCCTTATCCCTCATGGAGAGGGGCAACACATAACTTTTCTGCTCATTGCTGGGTCATTAGTAATTAAAATATAAGGGCAAAAATGTATGGCTGGCTAAAGATCCTCACCTGAGGGGTAATCAGTTCCTGGCTTACAAGGCATCCACAAACCCCACACTTATGAATCTCCTGCATATTTGTAAGTCAAACAATACCAGAAATACAAGGTCTATGGACCTGAATTTTCTCTGTTACTTAAACGGAATATACTGGAAAGACAAATATATGTCCCAGAGACTGCTCTTCCTATGGAACAGGCTTCCCATCCATCAGAAGCTGAGTTTGTCTATTACCCAGTTTAAGATCAACTTATAATGAGGGATGGGGAATTGGAAATTTATACTGGGCCTGGCACCTATGACCCTTATGCACAGAGGTAGCTATACAGGATGTCTTATTCTTTTGGGAAAACTTAGCTAGGCTTAGAAAGGCCGTCTGGGTCATTAGCCAAATAATCTATGAATAGCCTAGTAAGAACCCATAAGCAGTCTAGTGCAGTTTGCTTTTTCATGCTACTTGCCTACCTTTAAATCTTCTGATATGATAACCATCCCAACTAAAAAAGAAACAGGACACAGAAGTGGTGTAACTTCTTACTGGATCAACTTCAAGTTGGATTAATTTCAAAACAAAGAATCTGTAAAACACGAATCCCACAAACATGAGGGAATATCAAAGAAAGTAACTTCAAGACCACAAATATTGAAAGAACTGCAGATAGACTGTGCAAGAACTCCATAACACCATACACTTCATCATGTTACCACACTTTCTATACTTGTACCTGGTGGTCAATGAATGTCCTACACTTAGCACAACCAAGGCACAAAAGACTGACATTTGCATTTCTTTAAGCCACTTGTCTTTCCTTCCTCAATTCCGACACAGCACAGCAAGGCAAACTTTTTGTGTGGTACTCCATTGTAGCAATGACCATTTGCTGTCTACATCCAGTGCCTCTTCCTAAACTGTGTATCACCCCTTTAGACTGACCAGCTGTCTACCCCAGCCCAGAGCCAACACTCTGGGACTGGATAACTGTGACATGACATGTGTCTTTTACCTTAAGCTTCATTTCTTGAATGTCTCTAAACAAATCCTACTTACATGTTGAAAAGATGGATGCATATGAGGAAGACTATAATAAACTGTGAGAATGTCAACTGTATTTCAAGAGGGGAAATACAAAAAAGCAAACTAGTTATATTAAAGCTATAGTTAATTAAAATGTGCAACCAATTCTTTATCAGACAAAAATATAAAAAGTTGTATTACAGTTGCCTTTTCAGTAAAGGTATAATGTTGGAAATAAATGTGGAAAGTGGAATGTAGTTGCATTTGCTATGTGGAAATTCATTTCAAAAATGTTTGCACTATTACAGTTTTCACCTGGTGGATTCTGGCTGGGTCACATAATGATGCATTATTTGGACTCTGGCTTGCTAAATCGTACCCGTCCACTTTGGATATGCAACTCTGAAAACAGGAAAGGCATTTTCTAAATTCAAGAGGCACAGAAAATCCTATTTAGAGCTTTATAACTAGAGAGTATGACTGTTAACTCAAAACATATCAAAGGTAATAGCTGGAAGAATGGCTTTTGGAGAGTACTGTGAAAGAGAGCTCAATAATTACCTGTGAGGACACTAAATATTTTATTTTGTACATAAAAGCTAAAGATGTAAGGAACAGTATACCTGTATCCAAAAGCAGAAAGTAGTTATGCTCTACTTTAGATGTTAGGTAATATTTCTTGTGCAAGCATTTTTACCATCTGCATAATTATTGGAAATAAATGTGCTATCTTATTATCGCAAGTAAAAAATATTATTCATTTTTTAATGTCTGTGGCTTATGGTTTCTGTATTGGTAATGCTATATGCGTTTTACTGGTTTATGTAACTGCTTGGTGCCCATCCTTTTGGAGAGCAACTGCTCAAAGTTAATTGCTATTTAAAGTCTGGCTTTTCTAAGCACAAAGCGAAACGTGTTGGCAGTGTATCTTAAAACTTAAAACTTGGGAAGGAGGCAGATAATGCTGGCAAGTTACCTTTACCCCCTTTCTAAAACTAGTTTTGTGTGTGTGTGTGTGTGTGTGTGTGTGTGTGTGTGTGTGTGTGTGTGTGTGTGTGTGTACATGTGTATGTGTCAAGCTTCAATAACATTTGGCGCAACTGCAATAAAAGGAACTGGGCTTTTCTAAGGTGCATAGAATGCTGCACTGCAGTAATTATTGCTGTGATCTGTAGTTGTGAAGTGTGGGGCTTATCTTGGTTAGCAGTTCTTTGCTATTCCCCAAGAAAGAAGTGCACATTTCTCTCATACCCTCAGAACCAAGTTCCTCTTTGTATTTTGCTAGGTACCAGTGCAGGGAGTCAAACCTCATTCTTCTGTTTCCATTACACACTCAAATATTGATGGCAGTGGTGCAGGAGTTAAAACCCATAGCTCCTGTCTGTTACATATTAATTTGTGCAACAGACTGGATTATATACCCTTTTGTCACAGTCACCACAGATGATACAATTTTACATACATATTTTTGTGGAAGTATATAAATGAATGAGGAAGTACGTATATAAACAATGAACACATAGCAGTACAAGGAAACCCCACAGTAATGCATAATTTTTATTTTTATTTATTTAACATTTGTTTACTAGGAAAGTCCAACTTGGAACGAAGCCAATTTTCAGAAGAGGCCCGGGGAGAAACGCTCCAGATGCATATCTTTATAATGTGCCTTAACAGCAAAGCAGCACTGCAAATGTTTCTGATGATGCTGAGCACCTCACATACAGTTTCTGCACAAGCAAATGCTCGCCCAAGTATCATACAACCATACTAAATATTGACAGACAAACTGAAAGAAGTAAACAGACACAAAAAATCCCATTGTACAAGTGTATTTAGGTGTACTAGTTAAGGTCCAATGTGGAATTTTAATAACTATGCATGGTTCACAGGATCTGATTTTCTCAGTGACCACCACAGGCTCAGCCAGGAAGAACCTAAGTAGTTGACCCATATTTTAAGAGTACACATATATACATATATACATATATACACACATATACATATGCAGATATATATATATATATATATATATATATATATATATATATATATATATATATATTCACACATACAGAGGTGGGTGGCTAGGTGGATAAAAGAGAGTAACTGTCTCATCAGCAGAGAAAGATTTCTTCATTCACTTCTAACTCTGAACACCCCCCCATCCCGTTCACATGCCCTAGATGTATCCCTTGATCCCTTAGATGTATCCCTTGATCCCCCCTGTCCTGACCTCTCAGCACCATTAAATTTACTTGTTTTTAAGCTTTTCTCACATTGTATCTTATTCTACAGCTTTTTCCTGCATCTTTTCAAAACACCTAACAACCAAGACTGCACTGCAATAACTGTGAAGAAAGTAACTGAATTAAGACAGTGGTCTGGGTGATGCTAGGCCCCCAGAAGCTGCGGAGTTATAGATGCTCTGAGAAGCATTTTACAGTTTTTATTCCAACCTTCTTATGTGGTGCGTCCTGAACAAAAGCTTGAATAAGGTAAGAAATTCAGTCTTGTGTGTGTGTGCCTGATGAAATAGCAGTTCATAATAAACTGAGAAGATAAATGCTTGCAATGATACATAAATCATATGTGGGAAAAGTGCCTGCCTCTCTACCCCCTCCAAAAAAGATGATTACCTTTAGTGTATCTCTCTGGTGTTAGATTGAGTTGAAAGTGCTGCAGTCATATATTCCAAGAATCTGGCACAGTCATATAGTCCAAGAATCTGCTGTCAAACATATATATATATATATATATATATATATATATATATATATATATGTGTGTGTGTGTGTGTATATAGACATATATATGTGTGTGTGTGTGTGTGTGTGTGTGTATATATATATATATATATATATATATATATATATATATATATATATATATACACAGCATGTCTCCTCAACCACCTTCTGTATACCATTTTGATGTCAGACTTGGGCAAAAATGAAAAGAACAAATAGACGGTACAATATTTCAACCTCTTGCTGTCAGACATCTATATACACCATGTCTCCCTTCCCCCCCAACACACACACACAAGCTACAGTGATCTTCTGCGCAAACTTCTAAACAGGGTTGGTTTTAGACTAAGTGGTGTTCACGAAAAGACCACTTCAAAGCTTGTTGCAAAATCCACTGATATAGCCTAGGGTGTAAGGCTGCAGAAGCTCAGAAGGTATGGCTGCTCTATGATACATTTATGCCTTATTTTTGAAAGATAATGACTTGCTGGCTGTTCTCTCTCTCTCTTTTTATTTTGTTACTGCTACTCAAAAAGTTGTGTATAGGGTCCAGTGATATTGTATTCACCCACAAATAAAAATCAGTGATATTGTTTTCACACACACTCATATAAACACACACACACACACACACACCTACTGAAGGCTTACCTACAAGCAAATTGAAAGAACACCACTTCACTGTCATCATATCTTCTGGGTGTTTGAGGAAACCAGAGCACATTGATAAAGCCATACAGTAGCTGCCCCCCCTGTTGTAGAAGGAAGCAGCAGTCCACAAAAACGACAAAAATTGACTGGTCAAAGAAGAGCTATAAAGACGATAGAGTGGACTATTGATGATAAAAAAGAAATTATGTATTGTTACTGTTATGTAAAAAGCCCAGAATTTCCAGACACAAGATATACAAAACGATTAAGAGAGAAATTAGAGGAAAGAAAAATACTTCCGCAGGAAAAACTGTCACAAGCTTCAAATAAAAATTTGTGTTCATTAATACAACAGACTTTTGAAAAACAGTATATAGATCAAGAAACTTTTATCTCTTTGGAAAAAGAAGCACTGAGGAAGTGAGAAAATATAGACAACAAAACCTAGAGATATTTGAAAAATAGAAAAAAGAAATATGGACATGGGAAAGAAAGAGAGATTTGATATGGTGCAATATTTATGCAAAGGAGAAAGCCAAGTTAATTAATATAGGGAAGGCAGTCTCAAAGATATTCAAAGAGAAATACAGGCAAAGGCATCCAAATATGGAAAGTTTTACAATAAAAAGATTAACAGCACAAAGATGTAATGTAGAAAAGACAGTAAAGCAGAAGTTAAAGAAATAGAAGTTGAAGTTATGAAGTGCCTGCGAAGTGAAGTATTTAATGTAGAAGGTCTACATCTCAGCATGATAGAGTGAGTCCCCAGAATAAGAAAAATCAAGAAGATCAGGAGACGTGTGAAGAAGAAATATGGACAGGGGAAAGGAAAAGAGATTTAGTATGGTGTAATATTTATGCAAAGGAGAAAGCAGAACTAACTAATACAAACAGAGCAGCAGCAAAGATATTTGAAAAAAAAATAGGCAAAGGAATCCAGATATGGAAAACTTTACAATATAAAAAATAAGAAGACTAAGAGGAAAAGTAGAAAAAGAGATTAGTAATGGAGAAGTCAAAGAAATAGAAATTGAGGTAATGGAACAGCTGCAAAGAGAAGGATTCAGTGTAAAGAATCAAATGCAGAAAGTACCAGAACAGGATAGAGCAATGGATATCCAAATTAAGGGGAAACCAGTGGAAAAGGAAGCAATTGGTCAGGTGCTACAGCAAGGAAAGGAACAGGGAACTGTGGAAACTCTGATGCAGTCAATGTTGAGGAGTGATAGGCCAGTGAGTTTCCATATGACAAAACAACAGATGACACAGGATGAAATTGAAGAGAATGTGCCACAGGAAGATGCTATTGAACTTTCTATAGAATGCCCGCAAGAAATGGAAAACAAGGGATGTACCCTCAGTATGGATGAATAGGAGTTGAGAAGAGTTTCTTGATTTAATAGACAAAGACAGATATATCAAACTCAATGAGAGAAATAGACTGCAGAAGGTTAATAAAACCCCAAAAGCCAGAAGCTTGATAAAACAAATGAGCACAGTAATTAGGACTGTCCGTAGAAATCCATGCGATATAACAGAAGTAAACTAAATGTTTTACTGTGCTGCTAAATTAATAACTGATAAAGTTCTACCACAGGAACACAGGGTAGCAAGGGAAAGAGGGGGCAAAAACGAATACCATCATGGAAATATCAAATAGAGAAAACTATAAAGCAGCTAAGACATGTCACGGTTAGAAGATTATAGAAGAGGGAACAGATCAACACAAATACTAAGAAAGATAGATGTGATAAAAGCAATGTGCAGTATTAGAACAGACCAGGATCTATTATGGACTACTGGAGATAAACTAACAATTTCAAAACAGGTAGAAAGACTTAGAAGATACAAAGATAAATATAAGGGAAAAGCACAAAATAAGCAATTTATTGATTACCCAAAAAAGTTTTATAGAGAATTGGGAAATAAGGTAAAAGGAATTGAAAGACCGCCAAAAAAGAGGAAGTAGATACATTTTGGAGAAGTATCTATGAAGATCCTGTGGAACATAACAAAGATTCTAAATGGATAGTAAAAGAAAGAATAAGAAGTTTAAAGGTACAGGATATGAAGTGGGATGAAATAGCCAGAGAGATTGAAACAAAGTTAAGAAAAGCCTCTAACTGGAAAACCCCAGGCCCTGATGCAGTACCTAACTTTTGGGTTAAAGTATTAACTTCTTTGCACGAGGATCTTGCCATGGGTAAGAACTATTTATATGCACACCCTGAACAGACATAACACTGGTTAACAACAGGAAAAACAATGCTCTTACTTAAGAGTGAAACTGCAAGCTACCCTAAAAATTATAGACCAATAACTTGTCTTCCGACAACGTATAAACTATACTCAGTTATGGCAGTAGAACAAAAGGGCAATAAAAGAAAGTCATATGGAACAAAGGATCATTTGTTGATAAACAAAGTTATAGTGAAGAACTGTAGGAAGGGGAAGAATCTAAGTATGGCATGGATTGACTATAAAAAAGCATTTGATAGTATCCCACATTCATGGATAAAAGAGATCTTAAAAATGTATAAGATAAACCCTACACTGATTGACTACATTACAGTAACCATGAAACAGTGGCAGACCACTTTGCAATTAAGCCACGATAAAGGACAGATTATTATCCCAGGAATAAAAATCCAAAGGGGGATATTCCAGGGTGACTCTCTGTCACCATTACTATTCTGCCTTGCCATTAATCCATTAAGCTGTTTATTTAACAACTTAGGCCATGGCTACAATTTGGCTTCTAGAAAACAACAAAGTTTAATGACTTCTCATCTTCTCTTTGTCGATGATTTAAAACTGTACAGCTCATCAGATGAAGAACTGGAAGCACAGCTGCAGGTTGTCAAAATGTTTTCAGATGATATTGGAATGTCATTTGGTCTTGATAAATGTGCAAAAGCAACCTTTAAAAAGGAAAACTGCAGCACCAGGAAAACATCAGTTTGGGACAAGAATGTGATATAAAAGAACTTGAGCAAGAGGGAGTGTATAAATACTTGGGAATTGATGAAGGATCAGCAATAAAATATGAACAAATGTAAATAAAGCTCAGTAAGGAGTACTTTAGAATACTTAAATTAATCCTGAAAACAGCATTGACATCTAGGAACAAGATCCAAGCCATAAATCAATTTGCTCTTCCTGTCCTAACTTATAGTTTTGGAGTGATTGACTGGCCCCAAAAAGTGTTGGATAGATTGCATATTAAAACAAGAAGGATGCTTCATGCTCACCAAATGATTTATAAAAATCAGTGTATACCAAGATTATATATTCCCCGATCCCAAGAAGGGATGGGCCTCCTTGAAACTGATTACATGTATAGATCTGCAATCATGAGACTCCACACATATCTGCTGACCTCACAGGATCCAAATGTAGTGAAAGTTTTGAAACATGAGGAGAATAAATCTAAGGCGATATCTCTGCTTATCAATGTCAAGCAGGAATGGAAATCAAACCAGAAGTAGATAAAAAACAGGCAGCAACTGAATGTGCTAAAAAACAAAAGAAAGAATATAAGGTGAAGGACCAGATGAGAAGGCAAGAAATGTGGAAAAAACATAAATATAGTTGCAAGTATAGAAAACGTCTGGAAGACCCTTGTGATGATCAAGAATGAACATAGAATGGTTAAGTAGAGGCAAATTCACATCAACAAAATGAATGTTAATATTGGCAGCCCAAGATAGTGGGCTACGTACACGCTGGTTTACAAAGTTCATTGAACATGTGGGAGAAACAGACATATGTATGTTTTGTAAAACCGAATTGGAAACAGTCACACACCTTGTTGCTGGTTGTGATGCACTAATGGCAGAGGGACTGTATACTGAAAGGCATAATAATGTGGCGAGACTGTTACATGGGAGATTGTGCAAACATTATGGTATCGAAGTGGCTGAAAAACACTGGAAACATGACCCACAAAGAATCATAGAAAATGAGTTTATATCACATGTGATCACCCAATACCAACAGTTCAAAAGATAGATGCTAGAAAAACAGATATAGTGGTCCAATTAAAGAAGACAAAAGTAGCATTGATCATTGAAATCACTACACCTAGTGACTACAGTGTCTTGCGTACAGAGAGACACAAAGTCATAAAATACCTTGATATGTAGGCAGAAATGAGAGCCATTTGGAAGAAAGATACCCAGACAGTTCCTATAATAGTAGGAGCAACTGGTCTTATAAAAAGAATTTACAATCGTATTTAGATATGTTACCAGTTCATGTAACACCGTATGAATTGCAGAAGGAGTCATTACTGGGCACATTGCGGGTGCTGCGAAGAGCACTTTTGGCTAACATCAAAGAGTGAAACAATACTAATTTCATGAACTTTAGTCGCACTTTGACTTAGGAATGGGATCCATTCCCATCATGGTATTAGAAACCCAAAAGACTTGGAGAAATTAAAAATAGCAGGGATGACATGCAGGCTCCATGCATACGTAACCCATAGCTATTAACTCAACCAGTTCCATAGGATGTGAGATAGCAATGTTACTTGCACCCTGCTCCTGGATAATTGCTTATTGTGTAAAATACTGAAATTTGTAAAGGAAAGTGAAAGCAATTATGGCCAACTTGTTACTCTTAAATGCAGTGCAGCCCCACCCCCCCAACACACACACACACACACACACACACACACACACACACACACACACACACACACACACACACACACACACACACCATAGAAGTACTACATTTTCACTAATTTCAACAAATACTATACATTGTGTGCCCGTGCTCCTGCCATGCCAGATCGGTTACTGTTGTTTAATACTGATCAAACAATGGCAGGACTATATCATTTGTATCCACAGATGGGCCCCATACCATCAACTATAGCCACTTTACTGATTGCTTATACCACAGCTGTATGATTGTGGTAAAGATAATAATAATAGGTTCATAGGTTTATACTAGGCTATCTGCCCTAAGGCATTTATAAGCCTAGCCCAAATTTTTGTGGCTTACGCCACCCCTTATATGAAAAAATACTGTGCCCATTAGTTTGTTGTGCCTCTGTCCAGCAGTGACACAGAGATGATTCCCGGGGTAAACCTATGATCTCCCATCCACAGGTCAAGATTTCTCTTGAACAGAGCCAGCGAGGTGCTCTGCCTCACATGGACTGGGATTTTATTCCACAGCATAGGGAGTCTCTGAGTGATAAATCTATCCCTCCAGCATGTCCTATTTATATCCGTGCTAAGGTTTAAGTCACTTGCTCTAGTGGTTTTGGTGGATTTGGATTTTTTGAGGTGGAGCATGTCCATTAATTCTGGGTTGGACATGGCCTTGTATGTCAGGCACATGTCACCTCTGAGCAGACGGTATGTGACTGAATAGAGCTGGAGTTTCTTCAATCTGGCAGCATATGACAGATTTTGGAGTCCTTTATCCTTTTGGTGAGGAACTTTTGGGGTCTCTCCAATTGCTGCAGATGTCGGGTGAGATACATCCCGAATGGGGCATTGTACTCGATCATTGGTCTGATAAATGAAGAGTACAGGGGAACAATGACCTCACTAGATTTGGATGTGAATCCCTTCATGATCAGGTGGGCAATGTAGAAGGTCTTTCTAACCACTTTAGCAACGTGAGTGTCAAAAGAAAGGCCACTGTCAACCTGGGTCCCCAGGTCCTTGATAACCTGTTCTGTGCTTAGTGGATTGCCACCTATATGATAGCTTGGGGTTACCTTGTTTTTCCCGAAGGGTATGACTATACATTTTTTGGCTTTTAACTTCAGGCCATGGCTCTGGCACCAGCTATCTGTTTCCGTGAGTCCCTTCTGAAGGATATCCGTGTCCGATGCACTTTCCACTATGGCGCCCAGTTTGCAGTCGTCTGCAAACTTTGTCAACCAAAGTCCTCCCATGCTGGCCTGTACTTCTGAGAAGTAGATGCCGAACAATAGGGGGCCAAGGACCAAGCCCTGTGGGACACCACTTGTGACCAGCTTGGAGTCTGACATAGCGCCAGCAACTCTAACCCTGTGGGTTCTGTCCTTAAGCCAGTTTGCAACCCATCTTGTGACATATGGGTTTACATTTAAGCTGGTAAGTTTTTCTACAATACCCGAGTGGGGTATTGTGTCGAAAGCCTTTGCAAGGTCAAGGTAGGCTGTATGGACTGCCTTTCCCTCATCAATGGCCTTGGTGACTGTTTCGAAGAAGTCGACCATGTTCAAAAGGCATGATCTTCCCTTGACAAAGCCAAACTGGGTCGGGTCCAATGTCTGCAAGTCCCCTATATCTTTGTTTATGAGCTCCATTATGATCCTAATAATGGTCACAATAACAAAATATTGCATCTTACATCACACATGCAAATAGTATGACAAATTAGTGACTGTTTAAAATGGGCAAATAACAAGAGGGTCAGTTACTTTCATCCATAGACAGTCACTTCTATCCAGTCAGTTGTATCCACATCTGTTTACACCACTATAACCATTTCTGTGTACACTTTAGATGTCTAATTGTGATAAAAATGATGGTCATGTAACATGTTTTAGCTCTGACACAAACATAGCATATTAAATGTATTCCAAGTTGCTTCATACAAATCACATTAATCCTTCAAAGCCAGAATAATGCACAAACAGCAGTAGATGGTCATTTCCTTCACAACCTAGAATTTATAACTAATTTGTCTGTGTACATTTCAGATGTCCAGCTCTTATAAATTTTAAAATAAATGCCTACTGTTTCTACTTCTTAATGTAAGAATCAAGGACAATGCCAAACCAGACCAAATTATGTAGCAAAATCAGAGACATTCTGCTAACTCATAATCATTTGAGAGGTATGGAAGCAGACTTATGTGGAGCAGTGTTGATGAAGAATACTCTACAAAATAAGCTTCCATTAAGGAGAATGGCTAGTCCATTCATGGAAAGATGTCCACTACCCATATCTGGCAACCTGTCAGTACCAACATAAAAAACTTACCTCAATCTAATGCCAATAGAAATTCATCTTCTCTTTTTACTGAAGATATTCCATATGGTTTACATTTTCAAATGTGTTGGTTTCCTGCTCTAATCCACCCAACATTCATTGTTTGGGTAGATCATAGGCAGGATATAGCAGAAGGACAGCAAATTGAATGGCCAGGTGTATACAGCACCTCCCTCCTAAGGTTCTGCAGCTGCTTTAAATTTGAATAGGATTACTGTAGGCCATTTATTTATTTATTTATTTATTTATTTATATTCTTAAAGTAAAGCTTCTTTTGTTTTTACTTTAAGAAAATAAATTAATTAAATAATAAAAAGCACCCCGAGCAAACAGTGCCGCAGACATTTACCAAGGTCACCTGAACATAAGGCAAGCCATGCTATTACTAACTTATAATGCAAGCTATATTTACTTATTTTTCATTGGTTGCCCAGTTGGGCTGCATAGAGGAGACACTTATTTGTATGCATATGTCACTATATAAACCCTAATGCTGAATGCTCAATGGATCTCCAAAAGATTTTATCCCTCTCGCTGTCTCACTCTGTATATATATATATATATATATATATATATATATATATATATATATATATATATATATATATATATATATGTGTGTGTGTGTGTGTGTGTGTGTGTGTCTGTTCACATAGGTAAGTTACATAGGTAAGTAATAGGTTAGCTGCTCTTGCAGACCATGTTAAGCCTAGTCAATTTTCCTTTTGATGCTTGAATTAACTTATTCTATTTGGTGTTAGATTGGCCTTAGCCATCCACCCATCCCCTGGTTGACAATTTTATATTATCCCTTGAGAGAATAACTGGGATCATACCATGCATGAGATAAGGTATTTAGGAGCTGCATTTCTGTCCATAGGTAGTGCAGGGGGCAGTCCTGGGGTAAATGTTTTGTTTTCCATCCTTAGATCCAAGTTGTGTTTGAATATGGACAGGGTTGAGCTTTGTTTTATGGGGATGGGGAGTCTGTCCCAGAAAGGCAGTATACTGTGCAAGATATACCTGTCCCTTCAAACCATTCTTTGATGTTGCAGAAGAGGTTTAGATCCCTAGAATTAGTATTTGTGATCAATTTCTGAGTGACTTGGTTGGCTACAATCACCTGCATTAGAAGCTGAAGTTAAATGCAAACCTCAGGCTTGTGTTATAAGTCTCTGTGTTTGCCAATACCTTACTTGGATAGAAGGACGTTTCTCTGTTCACCTGTGTGAGAGGGGAGCTTTGAGCAGCCTATCTGTCCCTGGAGGAGTGATTTCAGCCCAGAAAGTAGCAATTTATTGGCCATTTTGGGCTAATTTCTATCTCTTTCATTTCCCTGCTATAAAAAAACACATTTGCCCAGTTTTGCGCGCCGGGCAGCACCGGTTAGCTAGGATATAACTATTCTCAGCTCCAGAAAGTCTCCTCTTCAATTTTTCCCTTGGAACTAGACAAACGTTCAACTTAAGCACTCATACCGTTCATTTCTCAGCCCGGCACTTGCTCAAAACTCATAGCAAGCTGTTATAAACCCTAGCGCTAGACCCCCCCCTATACTGTACAGAAGGACAAGGCTCTCTATTCGACCTTACCAGCCAGTCAGTAAAACAGTTCACTGTACCTATCCAGGCATGTCCAAAGGGCAGTTTCAGGTGTACTGCCCAGTCCAACTGGTGAATCTGGGCATTTTGAGGCAATGTTACAACTGCTCATGTACACAGACAACCCTCTCCTCCTACCACCAAACACTAAAACATGCGAGAGATATAATTATACAGCAAAACTGGAGTCTAAGTTCTCTCAACCCAAGACTGGATCAGACAGTCTAGAGGAGAAGGGAAATACTTGCATCACACCACCAGTCTCACATAGACCCATTAAACCAGCACCGGCAAAAAACACATATACATACATGAAAACATACTCAGAGGCTCTAAGTAAAAATCTGCAAAAACAACAAAGACCTCCAAAGCAGACATCCAAGCAACCTCCACCCCCCCCCCCCAGTAAAAACCATGAAACACATACTACACAAAACCAGTGTGCCATGCAATCACAGCCCTTAAGGCAAAATAACATACCCAACACACTAGTAATAGGTGACTCTATAGTCAGGCACACTGATGTCCCACTCACTAGGCTGAACAAGGAGAAGGCTACTGTTAGCTGCCTGTCAGGTACCAGGATCTGACACATAACACAAGCACTCAGGTCACTCCAGAACAAGTACAAATACGACACTGTCATTGTTCATGTTGGTGTGAATGACCTGAGCCATACCGCCCTGGACTACATGAAAAGAGACAAAGAAGAGCTCTCTGATAACATAGCCCAGGCCGGTATGACCCTGACTCTGAGTAGCATCCTGCCCTCACCAAGAATGATACCATGGTATAAAGAAAAAATTACCAATTTCAACAACTGGCTAAGTTTCTAGTGTCATTCAAAGGGGATCCAGTGTCTGTCTGCCTGGGATGACATGCTCGACAAGCCGCGCTGCTTCACTAGAGATGGCTTGCACCTGTCACCCTTAAGCTTTCAAATACTGGCCAAGGCTCTTGCTACCCCCATAGTGCCTTTTTAGGCAAGGCTCAAAAGACAAACCCACTGCCATAAATAGCACAAGTAACAAAAAACTGAGGGTAATGCTACTCAATGCCAGAAGTCTAAATCTCAAAATGCATGTACTCGAGGCACTCCTCAGTATGGAGAAAATCGATATATGTGCAGTAACAAAAACCTAGTTTAAGGCTCCAAAGAGCACCCCAGCACTACCAGGCTACAACTCATACCATACATTTCGGCCACAGAACCCAGACCAAAATACAAAAGGCGGTGGCGTATCCATATTCATCAAGGATACCCACACCTCCAGGTTAGTGGCACAGCACGATGCCTCAGAGACCATCCACGTGCAACTAACAATGGGCAAAACTGCAATTCAAATTGTAGCTTGCTACAGATCACCCGCCATGTCCCAGGACCCCCATTCTGCATTTCTGGAAACACTGGGAAACATAAAGGTCTTACCAAATACCCTAATATTAGGTGATTTCAATTACCCAAACATTAACTGGGAGAACTACTCAAATACTAACTCCCTTGTCCAACATTTCCTAACTCAAACACCCTGGATCAACTGGTCAACACCTCCACCAGAGGTGACAACATATTGGACCTGGTCATCACCAACATGGGCGACCAGTGTTCCACACCGGAGGTCAACCACTTGCTGGTTAGATCTGACCATAAACAAATCACTCTGGATATCCACATTCCGCCCCCACCCTGGTTAAGGAAACCACCGTGAAAAACTTTTCAAAAGCAAACTTCACGTTACTGAAGACCGAGGTGGAAAGTTTCAATGCCCCCAGGTTAAAAGATAACGCTGTTCAAGTTGCAAAATCCTTTACTAATGCATTCTACAAGAATGCATGGCTCTGCTATCCCAAGCAAAACCAAGACTCACTCCTCCAAGAAAAGGAAACCAGTCTGGTGGACCCCTGCCATAAACTAGCTATACAATAGAAGGAGGAAACTAGTACAGAAAAGAGTAAAATCCCAAGAAGGGAAGACATCCCTGATCAGTATCAGCAAGAAACTACGATCTCTCATAAAATCATCCAAGGCTAGCTTCGAAAGAAAAATTGCCAAGGACTCCAAAGATAACCACAAGGCATTCTTTAGCTATGTCAAGAATCTAAGTGGCAATGCTCAGATCTGCTCGGAGTTAGTGCAAAATGGCATAAAATACACTGAACCGACTGATATCGCCAGCTTCCTGGCAGACAGGTTCAGTGCAAACTTCACTCCCTTCTCACCCCCAAAAGGGCCCATAACCATACCAGAAGAATGTAGAGCCCCTGAAATCACAGACACTCAGGTTAAAACAGTCCTCTCCAAAGCCAGAAACACAGCATCAATGGGACCAGACGGTGTCCCAGGCTGCGTCCTACATGAGCGCAAAGACGAACTAACCCCTCACCTAAACACACTGTTCAAACTGAGCCTCTCCACAGGCTACATAACAATAGAGTGGTATCCAGCAATGGTTATTCCGCTCCACAAAGGTGGAGCCACAACAGACCCCAGGAACTATCGCCCTATAAGCCTGACTAGCTTGGTCTGCAAGGCTATGGGGTGCATCATCATGGAACTCATTAACAGAGACATTGGGAACCTCCAAACACTGAACCCTACTCAGTTCAGCTTTGTTAAGGGTAGATCATGCCTCCTAAACCTGGTTGTCTTCTTTGAGATAGTTACCAAGGCTATAGATGAGGGAAAGGTGGTACACACAGCCTACCTAGACCTCGCAAAGGCCTTCAACACCATTCCCCATTCTGATATTATAGACAAGCTCACCAGCCTGAACATAAACCCCTATGTCACAAGATGGGTTGCCAAATGGCTCACAGACAGAACCCACATGGTGAGAATTGTGGGAGCTAGGTCCGACTCTAAACCGGTTACAAGTGGCGTTCCCCAGGGCTCAGTCCTAGGACCCCTCCTGTTTGGCATATACTTCTCAGATGTACAGACAAGCACAGGAGGACTATGGCTGGCCAAGTTTGCAGATGACTGCAAACTAGGGGCTATAATTGCTCTCCGGCTGACACAGACATCCTCCAAAAGGGTCTCACTGAGATGGATACCTGGTGTCAAAATCATGGCCTCAAGCTAAATGCCAAAAAGTGCATAATTATCCCCTTTGGGAAATAAAAAGTACCCACAAACTACCACATAGGTGGTAGTCCCCTAAATATAGAAGACGTAATAAGGGATCTGGGGACCCAAGTAGATAGTAATCTCTCCTTTGATAATCACATTGCCAAAGTGGTTAGAAAATCCTTCTATGTGGCCCACCTAATCACAAAAGGGTTCGCATCCAGATTAAAAGAGGTCATTGCGCCCTTCTACTCATCACTCATCAGACCCATCATATAGTACAACGCCCCATTTGGGATGTACCTTACAAGACATCTGCAACAGCTGGAAAAACCACAGAAGTACCTCACCAAGAGGATTACTGGCCTCAAACAGATGCCCTATGCAGCTCGACTGAAGAAACTCCAGCTGTACTCGGTTGCATACCACCTACTCAGACGTGATCTCTGCCTGACATACAAGGCCATGTCCAACCCAGAATTGAAGTATATGCTTCACCTAAGGAAAACCATATCCCCTCAAGCCACACACTCTAGGGATCTAAACCTCACCACAACAATAAATAAGATGTGCTGGAGGGATAGATTCCTGTACCAGAAACTTCCCATGCTTTGGAACAAGATTCCAACCTACATTAGGCAAAGCTCCTCACTAACACTCTTCAAGAGAAAGCTTGACGAGTGGATGGGAAACAGAAAGTTTACCCCAGGGATCCCTTCAGTGGCTCTGCTGGACAGAGGCACAGGGAACTAATTTAAGGGGGCAGCGAAAGCCAACACATTCTGGCTAGGCTTATAAATGCCTTCAGGCAGATTGCATAGTACCTACCTATGAACCTATGAACCTATTTAGCTTGTTGATATGCAATAAATCCATCAGTATTAATCAGATGATACCTTGTATGCCAGACACAGGTCACCTCTTAGCAGTCTTTAAGATACTAAATATAGTGACAGGGCTTTCAGTTGGTCCATGTAGGACATATAACTTAGGCCTTGTATCCTTTCAGTATGATATCTCTGTGGGCAGTCCAGTAGTTGCACGTATCCAGATACATGCCAAAAGGAGGGAATTATACTCAATGATTGGTCCAATGAGGGCTGAGTAAAGGGGGCAATGACATCCCTAGATTTAGACACAGTAATTTGGTTTATAAGCAATAATGTGCAATACAGAAGGACCTTCATATGACCATGGACACATGTTAGTTGAAAGTTAGGTCACTCTCCACATAAGTTCCCAAAGCTGGAACATGTAGGTCAGTTCTTAGTAGCATATTATCAGTGTGCTATTTCCCTGGATAGATTACTTCAATAATGCATTTTTTGGCATTTAGTTTCAGTCCATGATTTTGGTACCAGTTATTTATTTGGGACAAACCATTCTCATTTGAGAATTCAATGACTGCTCCTAGCTTGCAGTCATCTGCAAACTTAGTTAGCCAGAGCCTTTTGGTATTGGATTGTACTTCAGAGAAATAGATGCCAAACAGGAGAGGTCCCAGCACAGAACCCTGGAGGACTCCACTGGTGGCTGCTCTCTTTGGGGAGGAAACTTCCCTTATTTGGATCTCCTATATTCTACCTGTGAGCCATTTGTCAATCCAGCTGGTGACACAGGGATTAATTCCCAGTTTATTTAGCTTGTCTGCTATGCCTGAGTGGGGGATTGTGTCAAAAGCTTTGACCACCTGAAAGTATGTGGTCTTTACACTTTTACCTTCATCCATTTCTTTGGTGACCTTTCCAAAAAACTCCACTAAGTTAAGTAAGCATGACCTGCCCTTGATGAATCCAAACTGAGAAGAGTCCAGTGTTTGAAAGTTCCATATGTCCTTACTGATTAGTTCCATGATAAGTCTTTCCATGGTTTTGCATATGAGGCTGGTCAGACTTACAGGTCTGCAATTGCCTGGATCTGTGGAAACTCATCCTTTATGCAAGGAAGTGCGAACATAGAGAAAAGGAATTCATTCTCTATATTAACCTGGTCTTGTACTCCCCCACCCTCTAGTACCCACCTAGTTTTGGAATTATCTCAATGCATATTTACACACACGCACACATACATACACACTCATACACACACACACACACACACACACATATATATATATATATATATATATATATATATATATATATATATGTGTGTGTGTGTGTGTATATCTGTGTGTAGTGACTATAATCGTCACACCAGAATGTTGATGTCAATAACATCGAGCTAAAAAGGTCAACAACACAAACGTTGACAGTCTACTGCTCATGCAATACCATATGATCCAGTACACCAGACATTAAGTTATCTTTCCTCTCCCCAGCATATAGGCAAACAACACAATAATAATAACAATGATAGGACAGCATATTTTCCTTGTACTCATTGATTACCAAGGTAACTAGAATAGGGTGTAGCTCTATTTCCAATTGCCCAAAAATAAAAGCAAACATTAGAAGACTTAGAATCCCCAGGGGAAAAAGAACTACATCAGAGGAATTCTATCTTAGATAAGCTGAAGTAGCTCATTGTGTTTAAATATGTTTCATAGGTTAATAAGTTCATAGGTTTGTACTAGGCTATTGGTCCTAGGGCCTATACAAGCCTAGCCATAACAATTCCCTGGCTATTTCTTCCCACAATATTTACTTGACTGGATTTTAGGTTATACGTTCAACAGTACACTTTCAGATTCACTGGATCATGGTAGTTAGACCAAATACATTATTATCAAACCTTAACTACAACCATTTACTGGACACTCCCTGCTAATTATATATACTAACTCCAAGATCACACTATCGCCACAGAACGGACATTCCCCAACCCTGAAGACGTTAGATCTCGCACATCTGTCGATCATTTGCATTGTCAACCAAAGTGTGTCAACATAACAAATATTGATTTTTGAGATTGTTGACTAAAGTCACGGCTCATATCTCTCTATACGTAATAAGGGATCTGGGGACCCAAGTAAATAGAAACCTCTCTTTTGATAATCACATTGCCAAAGTGGTTAGAAAATCCTTCTATGTGGCCCACCTAATCACAAAAGGGTTTGCATCCAGACCAAAAGAGGTCATTGGGCCCCTCTATGCATCCCTCATCAGACCCATCATAGAGTACAATGCCTCATTTGGGATGTACCTTACAAGACACCTGCAACAACTGGAAAGACCACAGAAGTACCTCACCAAGAGGATCACTGGCCTCAAGCAGATGCCCTATGCAGCTCGACTGAAGAAACTCCAGCTGTACTTGGTTGCATACCGCCTACTCAGAGGTGATGTCTGCCTGACATACAAGGCCATGTCCAACCCAGAATTGATGGACATGCTCCACCTAAAGAAAACTATACCCCCTCGAGCCACACGCTCCAGGGATCTAAACATCACCACAACAATGAATAGGACTTGCTGGAGGGATAGATTCCTGTCCCAGAGACTTCCCATGCTCTGGAACAAGATTCCAATCTACATTAGGCAGAGCTCCTCGCTAACCCTCTTCAAGAGAAACCTTGACGAGTGGATGGGAAACAGAAAGTTTACCCCAGGGATCACTTCAATAGCTGTACTGGACAGAGGCACAGGGAGCTAATCTAAGGGGGCAGCGAAAGCCAACACATTCCGGCTATATATATATATATATATATATATATATATATATATATATATATATATACACACACACACACACACACACACACACACACATATACATAGGTTCATACTAGGCTATCTGCCCTAGGGCATTTATAAGCCTAGCCAGAGTGTGTTTGGCTTTTGTCACCCATTTTAAATTAATTTTGCTATGCCCTTTTTCGAGGTTAGTATACTGTGCCTCTGTCTAACAGTGACACAGAAGTGATACCCAGGGTAAACCTACGATCTCCCATCCACTCATCAAGATTCCTCTTGAAGAGAGTCAAAGAGGGGCTCTGCCTAACCTGGACTGGGATTTTATTCCAGAGTGAAGGGAGCCTCTGGGTTATGAATCTGTCCCTCCAGCATGTCCTATTTATTTCAGTGCTGAGGTTCAAGTCTCTCGAGCGCGTAGCTCGATGGGATTTGGATTTTCTGAGTTGCAGCATGTCCATTAATTTCGGGTTGGACATGGCTTTATACGTCAGGCACAGATCGCCTCTGAGCAGGCGGTATGCCACTAAGTAGAGCTGGAGTTTCTTTAATCGGGCATCATATGGCATCTTTTGAGCCCTGTGATCCTCTTGGTGAGGTACTTTTGGGGTCTTTACAGTTGCTGCAGGTGTCTGGTAAGGTACATCCCAAAAGGGGCATTGTACTCAATTATGGGCCTGATGAGGGATGAGTAAAGAGGCACGATGACCTCCCCTGATCTAGATGTGAATCCCTTCATGATTAGGTAGGCTATATAAAATGTTTTTCTAATCACTTTGGCCATGTGGTTGTCAAATGAGAGATTGCTATCAACTTGGGTCCCCAGGTCCCTAATTACTTCTTCTGTACTTAATGGATTACCACCTATGTGGTCATTTGTGGGCACTTTGTTTTTGCCAAAGGGGATGACTATACACTTTTTGGCATTTAGCTTGAGGCCATGGCTCTGGCACCAGTTGTCTGTTTCTATGAGGCCCTTTTGGAGGATGCTTGTGTCGGCTGGAGAGTCGATTATGGCACGCAGTTTGCAGTCATCTGCGAACTTGGTCAGCCACAGTTCTTCCGTGTTGGCCTGTACCTCCGAGACATATATGCCGAACAAGAGAGGTCCCAGGACTGAGACTTGTGGGACGCCACTTGTAACTGGTTTGGAGTCTGACATGGCTCCAGCAATTCTAACCATGTGGGTTCTGTCCTTGAGCCAGTTTGCAACCCATCTAGTGACATAGGGGTTTATATTTAAGCTTGTGAGCTTATCTATAATGCCCGAGTGGGGTAGTGTATCGAAGGCTTTTGCGAGGTCCAGGTAGGCTGTGGGGACCACCTTCCCCTCGTCAATGGCCTTGGTGACTGTTTCAAAGAAATCGACCAGGTTTAAGAGGCAGGATATGCCCTTAACAAAGCCGAACTGGGTAGGATCCAATGTCTGTAGGTCCCCAATATCTTTATTTATGAGGTCCATGATGATCCTTTCCATAGCTTTGCAGACCAAGCTAGTCAGACTTATGGGGCGATAGTTTCCAGGATCCGTTGAGGCACCACCTTTGTGGAGAGGGAGCACTGTTGCTGTATGCCACTCTTTGGGTACATATCCTGTAGTAAGGCTGAGATTGAACAGTAGTTTTATGTTTGGGTTTAGCTCTTCTTGGAGTTCATGTAGGACGCAGCCTGGGACACCGTCAGGTCCCATGGATGCTATGTTTTTTGCTTTGGAGAGGGCGGCTCTTACCTGAGCATCTGAGATGTCAGGGGGGCAGCACTCTGCTGGGATAGATATTTGCCCTTTTGGTGGGGAGGGGGGGAGAAGTTTGCACTGAACCTGTCAGCTAGGATGTTGGCAATGTCTGTGGGCTCAGTGTATTTTTTGTCATTTTGGACTAATTCTGAGCATATCTGGGAATTCCCACCCAGGTACCTAGCATAACTAAAGAAAGTCATGTGATTATCCTTAGTGTCCTATGCAATTTTTCTCTCGAAGCTGGCCTTAGACGATTTTATGAGTGCCCATAGTTTTTTGCTAATACTGATCAGAGATGCCTTCCCTTTTTGGGATTTTTCTCTATCATGTAGTAGCTTCCTCCTTCTATTGTATAGTTTGTTTATGGCTGGGGTCCACCAGACAGGACGTCTGCCTTTGGAGGATTGGGTCTTAGTTTTATTTGGGATTGCATGATCCATGCATTCCTGAAGGTGTTCATAGAATGCGTTTATAAAGGATTCTGCGGTCTGGGCCGTATTTTCCACAGGCCCGGGGGCTTTGAAGGATTCCACCTCGGCTTTGAGGAGTGTGAAATTTGCTTTAGAGAAGTTTTTCACTGTGGTTTTCTGGGCAGGGGGTGGGGTCGGGATGTGACTATCCAGTGAGATTAGTTTATGGTCTGATCTTACCAGTGAGGAATACACTTCTGGTCTGGAGCATAGAGTCCCCATGTTGGTGATAATCAGGTCCAGTATGTTTTCCCCTCTTGTGGGAGTGGTAACAAGTTGTTCCATAGCATTTGAGTTTATAAATTCTAGGAACCTTTGGGCTAGAGTGTTGGAGCTAGAGTAATGCTCCTAGTCTATGTTTGGGTAGTTGAAGTCGCCCAATATAATGTTGTTTGGAGAGACCTTCATATTTTCCAGTGTTCTCAGGAAGACCGAGTGGGATTCCTGGGTTTGGGAGGGTGGTCTGTAGCAGGCTATAAACTGGAAGGCAGTTTTACCCACTGTTAGTTGCACATGGATAGCCTCTGATGCTTTGTGCTGTGCCACCAACCTGGAGGTGTGGGTATCTTTGACGAATATTGATATTCCACCTCCTTTTGTGGTTCGGTCCAAGTTTTGGGGCCGAAAAGCATGGTATGAGGTATAACCTGGTAGTGCTGGAGTGCTCTCAGGAGCCTTGAACCAGGTTTCTGTTACTGCACAGATATCGATGTTCTCCATGCTAAGGAGAGTTTTGAGTGTGTGCATCTTGAGGTTTAGACTTCTGGCATTGAGTAGCATTACTTTTAGTTTCTTATCCCTTGTGATACTTATGGAAGTGGGTTTGCATTTGAGCCTTGCCTAAAAAAGGCACTATGGGGGTAGCAAGAGCCTTTGCCATTATCCGAAAGCCCAGGGGTGACAGGTGCAAGCCATCCCTAGCGAAGCATCGTGGCTTGTCGAGCATGTCATCCCAGGCTGACAGGCACTGGATCACCTTTGAATTACACCAATACTTAAGCCAATTGTTAAAATTGATCATCTTGTCTTCATATTGTGGCATCATTCTTGGTGAGGGTAAGATGCTACTCAAGGTCAGGGTCATACCGGCCTGGGCTATATGCTCAGAGAGCTCCTCTATGTCTCTTTTCATGTAGTCCAGGGAGGTATGTCTCAGGTCATTCACACCAGCATGGACAATGACTGAGTCATATTTGTACTTGCCTTGGAGTGACCTGAGTGCTTGTGTTATGTGGCGGATCCTAGCACCCGACAGGCAGCTCACCATGACCTTTTCCTTGTTCATCCTGGTGAGTGGGATGTCACTGTGCTTAACGATAGAGTCACCTATTACAAGTGTATCAGGTGTGTTGTTTAGCCTTAAGGACTGTGATTGTTCGGCACACTGGCTTTGTGAGCTATGTGTTGCATGTGTTTTGTTTTGGGGTAGCGGTTGCTTGCGTGTCTGCTTTGGAGGTCTCTGCTGCTTAGGTAGATTTTTATTTAGAGCCTCCGAGTATGTTTTTGTGTGTTTATGTGTTTGGTTTGCTGTCGAGGTAGGTCTATGTGAGACTAGAATTGTAGTGAGTGTGGTTTCTTTCTCCTCCTGACTGGTTACGCCAGTACTGAATTGAGAGAGCTTAGCCTCCAGTTTGGCTATATGGTTGCATCTCTCACACATGTTGGAATTTGTTGGGAGAAGGAGAGGGTTGACTGTGGACATGAGGCAGTTGTAACATTGCCTCAGGATTCCCAGACTCACCACCTAGACCGGAGAGGAGATTGACAACTGACCTTTGGACATGCTAGAATAGTATTGGGAATTCCTTTATAATTGAAAAAAAGGACCAATGGGGAACAAGGTACTCAAGGGGAGTTTGTGAGGGTGTAGTGCTTTAATTTTTTTAGTGCTGACTTATATAATTGCTTTAGTGAGCAAGTGCCAGGTAACTTAAATGCAATGTGTTACAGGTAACTTAAATGCAAAAACGACAAACAGTAACTCTCTTTCAAGTGAAACAAGGAAATAAGTACAGTAAGCAATGCAGATATCACTAGGGATCCACAGAAGCGCTGAAAAGCCACGTTTTAGGTGGAATTAGTGTTTCAGGGAAATAAGCAAACAAATAACAAGCATACAAACAAAGCTAGATTCAGCAGGCCTGGATCTAGTCTATGCTACAGCAAACAAGTGTACCAATTTCAGTAAGAAATAGTTCAAATATGCAGGCACTATAAGCCTTTAACCAGAAATTCCCAGCTCAGAAGGGCAGAGTCCAGCCTCTCCTCCCACAAGAGTGCAGACCATGAACCTTCTTAATGTAAAATAACTGGCCTGAAGCCCAAGTGCTTAAACCAGAACTAATACACTTTTAGAATAACAGACACTGAGCCCTCAATCAGCAGTTCCCAACTTAGAAGGATGTAAGCTACCTGTCCTGCCACCACAGTGCAGACCAGAAACCTTCCTAATGTAAAACAACTGGTCTGAAGCCCAAGTGCTTAATCCAAAAGACTTAGAATGATAGCTACACTTTAATAAAGTTACTACCAAGCAGTAATAAATACAATTGAATACTTTAAAGAATGCCTGGATTAGTACTCAAGTTATACAAACAAAGCTAAATTCAGCAGGCCTGGATCTAATCTATGCTACAGCAAACAAGGTGTACCAATTTCAGTAAGAAGCAGTTCAAATATGCAGGCACTATAAGTCTTTAACCAGAAATTCCCAGCTCAGAAGGGCAGAGTCCAGCCTCTCCTCCCACAAGAGTGCAGACCACGAGCCCTCTTAATGTAAAATAACTGGCCTGAAGCCCAAGTGCTTAAACCAGAATTAATACACTTTTAGAATAACAGACACTGAGCCCTCAATCAGCAGTTCCCACTTAGAAGGATGTAAGCTACCTGTTCTGCCACTACAGTGCAGACCACAAACCTTCTTAATGTAAAACAACTGGTCTGAAGCCCAAGTGCTTAAACTAAAAGGTTAGAATGAGTTACACCAAGCAGTAATAAATACAATTGAGTACTTTTAAGATGACGCAAAAGCAAAATAAAGTTGGAAGAAACACAAATACAGTAAAAGCAGATACATTTTTTTTTTTTGAGTGAGCCAATGAGATGGGCCCAGGAGTTACAGGACAGAAACAAGTGCAAATGCAGGCCTTCAAATCAGAAAGTTGAGAGAGATGGAAGACCGCCCAAACGGCCAATAACTACAAATTCTGGGCCAGAACTACTCCTTATGTGGTAGACAGGTTACCTAATGCTTACTACTCCCACTGATAAGCTAGAAGGCTTCCCTCCAACACAGAAAGGCTTGGGGGGGATCAGAAGCTTACAAACAGTCCTGGATACAGCAGATCTGTATCTGGAACACTAATTACAGGAAAGGTAGGAAACAGGCTTACAATTTTTTTTTTTCAGAAAAGTAGCAAAAACAGTAGTAAAAACAATTCACATGCAGTGCAAGCTGGCACACTTGAGTATGTAGCAATATTAGTCCACACAGTTTGAAAAAATGTAATTAAATTAAAAAGGACTAAAAGCAAGTGCAGAAAGGGTTTATTAGGTAGAATGCGGTAAAGAGATGGGACTGGGAGAGTGTCCTAGATCAAATCTGCAGTGGGGCGGACACTGCAAAAGCCACCAAATTTAAACTACAACCAAGAACAGGGAGGGGGGTGGGGAAGACAGTTTCAACAGAGATGTGAGGAATCACAGTGCAAATTATAAAACCCAAAAAATATATACTGATCTCTGTATATTTGCAGAACAGTAAGACAGCTGATATCTAAGCAACAATTTAGCTCTAAAATACAGAATAATACAGAAAAATATATTCAGCTCTATATATTTGCAGATAGTCTTGTAAGGCTGTCTCTCAGCACACAGGTTCCAATTTAAATGCAGGCTGTTATTAACAGGTCAAATTAAGGGAACGTTGAGTTAAACAACACACAAGCTATAAAAACCAGTTATATCAGCTGAAGACAAGGCAGAAAATGAGGGGTGGGGGTGGGGAAGACAGTTTCAACAGAGATGTGAGGAATCACAGTGCAAATTATAAAACCCCAAAAAATATATACTGATCTCTGTATATTTGCAGAACAGTAAGACAACTGATATCTAAGCAACAATTTAGCTCTAAAATACAGAATAATACAGAAAAATATATTCAGCTCTATATATTTGCAGATAGTCTTGTAAGGCTGTCTCTCAGCACACAGGTTCCAATTTAAATGCAGGCTGTTATTAACAGGTCAAATTAAGGGAACCTTGAGTTAAACAACACACAAGCTATAAAAAACAGTTATATCAGCTGAAGACAAGGCAGAAAATGAGGGGTGGGGTGGGGAAGACAGTTTCAACAGAGATGTGAGGAATCACAGTGCAAATTATAAAACCCAAAAAATATATACTGATCTCTGTATATTTGCAGAACAGTAAGACAACCGATATCTAAGCAACAATTTAGCTCTAAAATACAGAATAATACAGAAAAATATACTCAGCTCTATATATTTGCAGATAGTCTTGTAAGGCTGTCTCTCAGCACACAGGTTCCAATTTAAATGCAGGCTGTTATTAACAGGTCAAATTAAGGGAACCTTGAGTTAAACAACACACAAGCTATAAAAACCAGTTATATCAGCTGAAGACAAGGCAGAAAATGAGGGGTGGGGTGGGGAAGACAGTTTCAACAGAGATGTGAGGAATCACAGTGCAAATTATAAAACCCAAAAAATATATACTGATCTCTGTATATTTGCAGAACAGTAAGACAACCGATATCTAAGCAACAATTTAGCTCTAAAATACAGAATAATACAGAAAAATATACTCAGCTCTATATATTTGCAGATAGTCTTGTAAGGCTGTCTCTCAGCACACAGGTTCCAATTTAAATGCAGGCTGTTATTAACAGGTCAAATTAAGGGAACCTTGAGTTAAACAACACACAAGCTATAAAAAACAGTTATATCAGCTGAAGACAAGGCAGAAAATGAGGGGGGGGGGGAGACAGTTTCAACAGAGATGTGAGGAATCACAGTGCAAATTATAAAACCCAATAAATATATATTGATCTCTGTATATTTGCAGAACAGTAAGACAACCAATATCTAAGCAACAATTTAGCTCTAAAATACAGAATAATACAGAAAAATATACTCAGCTCTGTATATTTGCAGATAGACTTGTAAGGCTGTCTCTCAGCACACAGGTTCCAATTTAAATGCAGGCTGTTATTAACAGGTCAAATTAAGGGAACCTTGAGTTAAACAACACACAAGCTATAAAAAACAGTTATATCAGCTGAAGACAAGTCAGAAAATGAGGGGGGTGTGGGGAAGACAGTTTCAACAGAGATGTGAGGAATCACAGTGCAAATTATAAAACCCAAAAAATATGTACTGATCTCTGTATATTTGCAGAACAGTAAGACAACCAATATCTAAGCAACAATTTAGCTCTAAAATACAGAATAATACAGAAAAATATACTCAGCTCTATATATTTGCAGATAGTCTTGTAAGGCTATCTCTCAGCACACAGGTTCTAATTTAAATGCATATATATATATATATATATATATATATATATATATATATATATATATATATAGATAGATAGATAGGAGTGAGTCAAATGTAAAAAAATGTTGAATGACTACTGAGCAAAAGTTTAGAACATCAAACCAGCTTTTTTCCCAGTTTCCATTATTTCTGAGGATTGGGAGTTTGTTCTTTCCCTGATGCTGTACAATTACTGAGTCTGTAAATGTTATTAAAAAAAGAATGAATAGAACAGAAAACGCTCTCTTTATTAGTAAAAACAACAAAGCTTTCCGGAATGCCCCTTCTTCAGTGTTTGATTAATACAATTAAAAATAATCTCATATATATGCACTGAATCACAAATCATTGCATATATATGAGATTATTTTTAATTGTATTAATCAAACACTGAAGAAGGGGCATTCCCGAAAGCTTTGTTGTTTTTACTAATAAAGAGACTGTTTTCTGTTCTATTCATTCTTTTTTTTGAGACCAGTGACATAAGGATTAGTAGAAATTCAAACCACGGTTGAACTGGACTTTTGGCTCTGTAAATGTTATGTGCAGGGGGGGTCTGGGGGTGCCATTTTTTTTAGCGTCTGAGGTTTGATATTTTGTGTTTTGAACCTCTGGTCTTTCACCTTTTGACATAGATCTATATATATATATATATATATATATATATATATATATATATATATATATATATATATATATATTTAGGGTTGATATCACTTACCTGAACTGCAGGACATCGAATGGCTGATGTGCAAAGTCATGGTTCATATGGGGCAGGAAATTGAATGATAAGCGGTTGAACAAGGCTAGTCGAGAAAGTGCGCACTAAGACTGTGGATAGAGGTCGCACTTCAGTAAGGAACAGGGAAGTAACCCATTTCCACACTGTAGTGCAATCTCGGAGTTGGTATATTTAAATAGAGGGGTGGAGAGGCAGAGCCCCCCACATGGGGGGGTGCAGGGGTGCTTAGCCCCCCTACAAAATAGTAGAGGTGAGGTAACTGTCATATCTGAAAGAGTGGAATGTCGCTATTATGGAATGCAGTTTTTCATGCAAACAATTGTCAACATTCCTCCCTTTAGATATGTTAGGTTTAGATGTTATTTATCAGTCGAATGCACAATTGATGTTAATGCATTCGACCTTACCATGGTAAACCAGCTAAATATATACACACAAACACACACACACAAAAAGAAAGATGGACAGATAGCCAAGTAGGCATGCTGTGAACAGAGGTGTACCTTTATGTAGTTTATATCTGACCTCATATCAAATAAAGATATAGTGCTTCTGGTCTTTCCTAGTAGCTTATTTTAAGCCAGTGATCTTTTTAGTTGGGAACATATGGGGTCTTCCTTGTTGTTAGATATGTTAATGAGGTACACTCCAAAGGAGGCACTGTATTCAAAAAATGACCTAATCAATGCTGAATATAAGGGGCCAATGACCTGTTTAGTCCTGTATGATGTTCCTCTGGCAATTAGCTGCACTAAGTAGAAGGACTTTGTGACTACTATTATTACATGATGAGCAAAGGGAGAGGGAATTATCAAATCAAATTCCAAATTCTTTAACAACATTCTGATTTAGGAGTGGGGTATTTTCTGTGTTGTATACTTGGGGGGGGGGGGGATTGTCCACCAAATGTGACAATATTGCACTTTATGAAAAGAACATAGGAAAGGTTAAATAAGTTCCATGCAGTGATAGGCTTGAATTTTTCCAATTGTACAATACTAGTGAAAATGTAAAGCTCTAATATAAAAATATATTTAGGTTTCTGTTGAATGTCTAGGTGCCATTGTACTTAGCAGTGCTACCTCGCAGAACTTGATTTTCCATTTCAGTTACCAGCGAGAGTCTTCTTTGCAAAGTGTTATGTCATTCCAGTGACATCCCAAAAACTTGTAGGTAAGTAAACTGGTTGTTGTGTCTTTCGGCTTTTCCCAGTTTGGGGTCGCCACAGCGGAACTCTGGTCCGCTAATGATTGGCAGTAGATTTTTATGTGCCGAGTTGCTGGCCCTGACGCACAACCTTCAACGAAGGTACGCCCATTCACGCATGTCTCCACACAGAAGACGCTCTAGCTGAGAATCGAACAGGACAACGTCTTACTGTGAGGTGAAAACACTACCGCAGCACCACCACCGCAGTAGGTAAGTAAACTGGTAATGCTGTAAATGTCCCAGTGTGTGTGTGTGTGTGTGTGTGTGTGTGTGTGTGTGTGTGTGTGTCCTATGACAAACTCATCCTGTCCAGGATTAGATCTTCCTTTACTTCCCACAAACTGAAATGGAAAAAGGGTTGTTTTGAAAATGTATGAATGAATGTTAAAGGGGCACTATCTCGTTTCTGAAATCAGCTGCTTGCCTGAGTACTTTGTTTACATTTTAGTGCTATGTAAGTCACATGTTCACACAGACGCAGGATTTTCAGAGAAGCTTATTTAGCATACAACAGGTCTGATTTCACAAAGATCAGTGGGGGATGGTCATTCCTAAAAGTTTACTGTGTCCTTTTGTGTTTTCCTTCCCCCACCCATAGGCTATTAGATTAGTTGAATGATTTAGCCTCAGCCAGAGATGCTATCTAGTCACACTCAGATCTGCAGCCTTTGCAGCAGTGAAATTACATCTTCAGTATGTACTTGTTTTTTTGTAACACTTAGTGGAATGATTATCCCAGCCTAGGCAGTTGTATTTTCTTTTGTTTTTGTTTCATGCTTGTTGCTACATGCTTTTTTCCTATCGCTGTTAATTATTTTTCATATGGTCAGCAATAGTGTTGCTTTTTAGTGCATGTACTCATGCAGACATACATTTCTAAGACGGTGTCCCTCATTTTACAGGACAAGATTGCTTTGTACAATTTGCATCTTGGAAACAAACCCACCGAGTTGCAAATGTCCTAAGATTCTAGAAGAATAAAAGTCTTACAATGTTTCAATAAAAAACATGTCAAGCAACTTTGAAAATGAATCTTGGTACTGTACTAAAAGTATCTTCCCATTAGCTGACTCCCTTCAGGAATCATAGTAACAGTTTGTATAATACCGATTCCATCCAAATTAATTTATTTTCTTTTTCTTCCCTGCATTGTGATGAAATGTATGGAACTTTCATGCTTTTCCTGAATATTTGACTGCAGTACAGTTACACTGGTTACCATTTGAAAGTTGAGGCAAATGTAGTCTTGATATTTCCATATATTTTCCTACCTGTGTGCATAAGTATGTATGCACACAGATAGGATGTCTAAGTATGTGCCTACTATTCATGGTGATACTTATATCAATTAATCAAATGGCATTGTTGATATGTGCAGTTCTTGTCCTGTATTCCAGTGTTCAGCAAAGTGCTGTCCATGAGTAGGGTACATGGCCCATTCCACCCTGCTTGACCTCTTACAGATATGCAAAACACACACCACCGTGAAAACCCACAACAAAGACTAATATTTTATAGACAGAGAAATAGAACATGGCTGGCACAACAGATTTCTATCCCAAGGAATCCTATATTTATTGAGTAAACCTCCTATGCATGTCAAGCAGTACTACACATGGTCTGCATTCAGTAATATTCTGAATGAATAGCCTGGAAATCATAAATCCTCTTTGGGGTATACAGCATGGTGCTTCTTGACCATGGAACTTAACTCACTCAACAGTGCTCAGGCTTAGCTGGCTATGGTTATGAATGGTCTTTTGAACTGCACGCCTAGTATATATACACATATGAACTTATCACCCTAACATATAATCAGCAAGTATCTTACAAATATGCATGCTGCATATAGAATATATATGGGTCTATATCACATGTTCGAAGTTTTAAAACTTCAAATCACTAAAGGTCGAACTTTAAATGATCGAAGTTTTAAAACTTCGAATCATATAATGGAGATCGCCATAGAGTGCGAGATGAGAAATTTCCCTTTACTGCACTGTAGTGCGATCTCGGAGTTGGTATATTTAAGAAGCAGGGAGTGGGTGCTTGCCCTCTACATAGAGCTTTTTTTGTTTTGTTTTGGGCTTAAAATGTTTTTTTTTTCTTTTACATTCGAAGTATTAAAGGTTTGATAAGTAAAGTTTGAACTTTAGTGAGTTGGACTTTTAATACTTTAACAATATAATATAGACCCAATATATATGCAGACAAAAACATCAATTTCTTGATGAATGTATTTCTATAATCCATCTCATTTGAATGTCATTATATGATCATTAGTATATACTACTACTGGCCACACCGATTTTCATACTACCATGATTGTGCTACAGATCTCTTTGAATTGCACATGCCCTGCATGTCAACACTTACTGCATATTTAGCTTTACACACTGTGCTATTTTTCCTTTCTGAATACACCCCTACTGTGTTTTATTTCCTGTAAGAGTACCAACTGTATACACAAACAACAAGGTACCTGTAAACAAACATTTGTTTATTTTAATAAGTAATGAAAACAACAAACAGATGTACACTGTACTCTCCAAGGTACCAAATAAAATTGAACCTCTGTTTGAAATCATTTAAATTTATTTATTCCCATTATTTCTTTATTCATCTGTTTGTTTGTTTGTTTACTAATAAATTTCAGCTCGATAACCATGTAAGTGGGTTGCTGACAGACCCTTCTGAGTCACAACCTGAGCTCCATGGTTCAAGACACAAACAGAAAATTGTAAATAGAATAAAGAATTATACTACTTTCTGAAGGAATGTCAAGCAGTTTGGCTAAACGCACAAGTGGAATTCAAGCAAGATGATAGCTAAAAAAATATAGCAAATGGAAATGAGGTCAAACTATAAGTACAACTTTGCAACCAGAATGGCATTATTGCGCACGCCTGAAATATTTGTATGTATGTACATATCTAAAATGTATAAATATAAATATACTTTTAATAGAGTGGCTATGTTAAGTATAGAAGGCTCTCTCCATTTTTATCATTTTTTTGTATTATGTGCAATGGTGTTTTTTTAAACTGATGAGTGGTGTATATTATAGATATCTTGCAGTGTTGTGCTTCATCAGCAAATTGTCACTTCAGTGTTTCACTGTAAACTGGTTACATTATATCAAAAATATCTAACTATACCTAGATATGATACTTTTGAAACAGTCAAATAAATAACATTATGACTCCATGAGGAACATGCACGTCTGCTTGCTTGCTCATTTATTTTACAAAATAAATGAAGCTACAATTTTGCATGGATAATGTGTGTCTGTTTACTTATATCTGTATGTATAAAGTTGTACTGGCTAATTCTAATTAGAAACAAAAATGTCTGTCTAGTGTATAGGAATATACATGCAATAAAATACATTAATTACTTCTGATTTCATGACATTTCAGCTATAACTGAAGGCATGTCTCTCAACCTTATACTATAGAGAGAAAAGCCTTGACCCAAACATTTAATTGGCTAAAATAGTTACCAAAGTCCAAGATAAAAGAGTAGAGGACAGTAACTTTACTCAAAAGTGTTACACGGCAGCAATAAGGTACAAGTAGAAGACAGAGTCCATATGACTCAAAGAAGACTAGGTACTCCCTAGAAAATACCCTCTACCTCTTATCCTCTTCACTGTTACTAAAGAATGGGTCCTCACTGCAGCCTCCAGAGCTAAACACACTACAGCAATGAGCCCTGATAACATCCAGGGATGCCTCCTCTAGAGTTTTAAAAATGACCCCTCAGGCCCACTAAACTGTCTATTCAGCCACAGCCTCTAGCAGACTTTGTCCCTAGGGAATGCAGGAATGTAATGGTCATCCCTCTACATAAAGGTGGACCACGAACAGACCCAGGGAACTACAGACCCACAAGCTGGACTACTCTTGTATACAAGGCCATGGAAAAAGTTATCATGGATCTAAAAAAATACATAAGAAATCTTCAAATACTGGACCCATCCCAGTTTGGTTTCATTAAAGCAAGGTCACGCCTACTAAACCCAGTGGACTACTTTGAGAAGGCCACTTGAGCCATGGATGATGCCCTTTGGGAAAAAAGATACCCATGAATTACCACATAGGTGGCAGTACACTAAACACCGAAAGTGTGATAAGAGACTTAGAGACACAGGTGGACAGTAGTCTCACCTTCGATAACCACGTTGCCACAACAGTCAGGAAATCCTTCTGTGTGGTACACCTCATCACTAAGGGCTTTTCATACAGAAAAAAGGAGGTCATTGTCCCACTGTACTCATCCCTCATTAGACTCATTATAGAATACAACTCCCCATTTGGTATGTACCTCTCAAGACATGTGCAACAATGGAAAAGGCAGCAGAAATACCTCACTAAAAGAATCACAGACCTAAAGCAGATCCCTTATGCTGACCGTCTAAAAAAACTCCAGCTATACACTGTCGCATATCGTCTACTCAGAGGCGATCTCTGCTTAACATACAAGGCCATGTCAAACCCAGAGCTGCTGGGCATACTACACTTAAAGAAATGCCAATCCCTCAGAGCCACATGCTCCAGGGATAGAAACCATGTCATCACAATGAACAAAACATGCTGGAGTGATAGGTTCCTGACCCAGAGACTCCCCAGACATGTCAAGCAGAGCGCCTCTTTGGCCCACTTCAAAAGGAATCTTGACGACTGGATGGGAGATAGGAAATTCACCCTGGGGATCATGTCAGTCGCCCTGCTAGACAGGGGTCCAGGGAAGTAACTATTGTGGGAAGAAATAGCCAGGGAATTGTTATGGCTAGGCTTGTATAGGCCATAGGGCCGATAGCCTAGTACCAACCTATGAACCTATAAAAAAGTGCATACTGCCTACCTTGACCTAGTAAAGGCATTCAACACACTACTCCTCACTTAGGTATTATAGACAAACTGAAAAATGTAGACATAAATCCCTATGTAACCCAATGGATAGTCAAATGGCTCATGGAGAGGATACATGAAGTTAGGGTGGTGGAATCCACCTCCACCAATAGGCCTGTTAATGGCAGTGTTCCACAGGTCTCAGCAAACTGGACCTCTCCTGTTTGGAATATACTTTTCTCAAGTCATAACAAATATAAGAGGGTCTTTGGGTCACCAAATCTGCAGATGACTGCAAGTTGGGTACAGTGATTGATTCCTCCAAAGTTGTAGCTATCCTTGAGGAGGGTTTGAGAGTCAAGTAACTGGCGACAGAAACTTAGCCTAATACTCAATGCCATAAAAATGCATATTTATACCCTTTGGGGAAGATGAGCACCCCTGAAAATTACAGCATTGATAAAACTGTTCTAATAGTAGACCCAGTGGTAAGGGACTTGAGAACTCAGGTTGACAGTAACCTGAACTTTGATCACCACATGTCCATGATGGTGAAAAATCTTTCTACAACGTATAACTCATGCATAATGGCAAGGCATCCAAATCAAAGTAGATCATACCCCCCCTATGCTCGGCCCTCATTAGACCGCTAATCAAGTAAAATGTACCCCTTGGCTGACCAGGCATTTTATAACAACTATAGCAGCTACAGAGGTTCTTCATTAAAAAATACAGTATGTAAACAATGTATCCTATGTGGACTACCTCAAAGGCATGTCTGTGTTCTCAGTCTCCTACAGACTATTGAGTGCCAATCTATACCTAGCCTGCAAGGCCTTCTCAGATCCAGCCCTGATGGATATGCTAAATATTCACAAAGGCAGCACAAGAATTGCCCAATCTAAGGATCTAAACCTTGTCTGTAACAAAAGCAAAACATGTTGGAGGGACAGGTGTGTGTTGGAGAGATTACACTTTTTCTGGAAAAGACTCCCCATTTATGTGAAACAGAGCTCTTCTTTAAACCTATTCAAATAACATTTGGACCAATGGATGGGAAATCATAAATTCATCCACACTTGTCACCTGTGGCCTTTATGGACAGCAGCAGCTTATATAGTCTCTAAGGCACAGGCATACTTCAAAATCTTTCTAATCCTTAAGCACTGACAATTATGAAAACTGGGGCATAAATGGTTAGGCTTAAAAAGGCTCTATGGCCATTAGACTGGTAACCTCCATTAAGTATTTCTTCTAATGGACTGCAAATGCACGAAATTGCTTTCCTTACAAATTTGTGTAAGAAGAACATGCAGGAATCCAGAAATACATATAATAACCAAAATCAGCTATAATGAAATGTAGGAAAATGTAGGATACTGGTTAGCAATGAGCTACTCTTTAAATAAGCTATACTTTACTGGGTATAACACTGATGTATACAATGTATTTTATATAGCATGTATCATGGACCGAAGAATGCTAAAAATAAAAAAAAAAGACAACTGGATATATAAGTCCCAGGATAAAAAAAGTGCCCAGTCCTCATATGCACACTGGTTCCAGGACTGGAAAAACTGACAGTGTAGAATTTTCAAGACAGAAACATTCCAACAGTGGGGTTAGGCCAAGTTCATGGAGAGGATGCCCCTACCCAATTATAGAAGGAAGTAGTAGTCCACAAAACTTATAGGCCAGAAAAGAGCCATTAAGAGGATAGTGTAGACTATTGAGGATAAGAAAGAAATTATGTATTGCCACTATTGTTCAAGATAAGAAAGAAATTATGCATTGTTACTATTGTTCAAGAAGCCCAGAATTTCCAGATGGAAGATATTCAAAAAGATTAAGAGAGAAATCAGAGGAAAGAAAAAATACTCGCACAAGAAAATACTCTCCTTCCTGGAAACTGTAAATAAAGCCCGGGACTCTGGGCATATTGTTTCAACCCTACTACTTGACCTCTCTAAGGCCTTTGACACTATCTCTCACAACCTACTTCTAACTAAACTCTCTAAGCTTAACCTATCACCTTCCTCTCTGAACTGGTTCTCCAGCTACTTATCCAATAGATATCAAGCAGTAAAATGGAAAAAGGCCACTTCCTCATTCCTTAATAACCCAACTGTAGTTCCCCAAGGTTCCATACTGGGTCCCCTCCTCTTTAATGTATTTATAAACGACTTCCGCAATTCTATCCCTTTCTCAAATATCATCCAATAAGCAGATGATTCAACTATTATCTGTTCTGCCACATCCATCCCTAAACTCCTAAAGCTTACACAAGATGCATTCTCAACCACTGAACAATGGATGAAAAAAAATCACCTAGCACTTAATGCCTCTAAAACCAAATTAATGGTATTTACTCCCTATAAAGTCACCTCTTTCAATACAAACACATTCTCTATCACTAGCCATAACAACACATCTCTGGAACTGGTGTTAGAGGCCAAGTTACTAGGGGTCCAAATTGACAGTCAGCTTAAATTCAATTCCCACCTCCAACTAAATATAAAAAAAACACATCAGAAACTAGGCGTGCTCTACCAACAAAATCATTATCTTACACCCTCCACTAAAATCACTCTCTCTACCTCATTTCTTATCCCCTCCCTTCTCTATGGAGCTCCACTCCTAACTAATCTACAATCTTCCCTTAAAACACACCTTTCCTCTTGCTACAACAAAATCGCCAAGTTCGCTACCAGCCATAAGTCCTCCACCCACCACTATTCTTCTCTCCACAAATTAAAATGGCTAGAACTATTCAATCATCTCACCTATACTCAACTTACTCTTGCACATAAGCTCATTTTCAACCCCTCCCTCTGTCCCTCCCCTTCCTTTGCCTTTAACTCATTCCCTCCAGGAGAGCTCTTTTGTGTGTGTACCTTTAACTCCCAGTGGGCGTGGCTTCAGCATTTAAAAAATGAAGTTATCACCTTACATTTTTAACAAATACCCATTGACAGAGGTCATATATCAATACAGTTTTGTTTGCCATCATGTATGCTTCAAGATAAAATTTTCTGATACCTTGTATGTAACATGGCTTTGGAATTATTAATGCAAATATGAACAGGCAATATTTGACGCCTAGAGGCGCAGTAGGCGGTAACTGCAGAAACGCTTGTAGTCGTCCCTCGGCTGTAATGCACCTGCCTGACAGAGTACTAAGGTCTAACAACCAAAACCTAATAGAATTGTACAAACCAATTCGTCCCCCAGGTAAAAATCTCCTATTCTATGGTCTAGCACGTCTCTGGAACTCTCTACCACCATCCATTCGTACCACCTCTAACCGCTTTATATTCAAAAAATCTCTTCACTCACATCTAGTATCCCAGTGGGAATGCTCCTGCTCCCACCTCACATAACTTACACTGACAATTTCCATTTTCTTTTCTCTCCCCCTCTTTATACTGGCAATTTCCTTTTTACTTTCTCTCCTAACTCACACATCCTTTCCTTGTACTTTCTAAGCTATTTACAAAGAATGCATTAGAATGTACCTCTTAAGTGCAAGCTTCCTAAGATGTAATGGCTTCTCAGTATTTATACTGTAATGTTCCTTTTTTACTAGTCTGTATCATCTGTAATGTTCTTCACTAGTCTGTGCTATTTGTAATGTTTTGCTGTAGTCTGTAACATTTGTAAAAATTGTAATCTAAAACCTATTGTAACCTTGCTTGTTTTTGGAGCTTTTCTTCCCGGGACTCCATTGAAAACGGGTTCATCTTGGCCCAATGGACTATCCTGGTAAACCAACTGCAAATAAATAAATAAATAAATAAATAAAAATAAAAAAGTACAGTTGTGTACATTTACCATAAATGTAGATGTTCGAGTGTATTCACTGTTGCAGTCATCACACTTAGGTTATCCTGCCAGGGGTAGCCCTCAGTCGGCCTGAACTAGAGGCTTAGTATTTCTGCATCAGTTGCTGTCGCTCCAGGACTGATGTCAGGTCATCAGTGGTATAAAATCAGGCAGCCGATGCCATTACATCAGTTTTTCTTGCCCCAACTGTCAGGAGCCCCCAAATAGGGAGCTAGGTTATGCTGGAAGAACACCACCAGTAGAAAGTAAATACCAAAATTAACTGTAAGGAGAGAGGAAAACAGAGAGATAAGAGGGATGGAGAGTGGGAAACCAGGACTGCAACAGTGAATACACTCTAACATCTACATTTATGGTAAGTGTACACAACTGTACTATGTTCTTTGTGTTACACTGTTGCAGTCATCATACTCGGGTTGATTCCCAAAGCTGAAGAAAAGGGTGGAGGCAGTTAAGAAGACTGGGGGCTGGCTAGGATGCCCTGCAAGACTGCAGTGGCAAAGCTTTCCCTGGATTTGAGAAATAGGCAGGTGGTAATGCTTGGTGAATGTATGAACAGAAGTCCATGTTGCAGCCTCCAGGATGCCCTTGGTGGGGATCCCTCTGAGAAAAGCTGCAGAGGTGGAGGTTGCCCTAGTGGAATGCATCCTGACCCCCTTTGGGGGTGGTTTCCCATGCTGTTTGTAGTAGAAATGGATGCAGTGTGCTATCCATTTGGGGATTGCTTGTTTGGATATGGCGTTGCACTCTGCCCCTGCTGCGAAGCTGACTAGCAATTGGTCAGTTTTTCTAAAAGATTTAGTCCTATCCAGATAGAATCTGAGCTGTCTGTGCACATCTAGAGAGTGCAGAATTCTTTCCACCTTGATTTGTGGGTTAGGAAAAAAGGTGGGCAAATGAATGGGTTGGTTGAGAGCCACACTGGACACCACTTTAGGCATGAAGGATGGGTTATTCCTGAGGGAGAGTCTGTCATCATGGAAAATGATGAAGGGCTCTACAGCCATGAGTGCTTGTAGTTCTGAAACTCTTCTAGCTGAAGTGAAGGCCAGAAGCAAGGCTGTTTTCCAAGAGAGGAATTTTAACTCTGCTGAAGCTGCAGGCTTAAAGGGGGGTAGGGTGAGCTTTTACAAAACAAAGTTAAGGTCCCAAGCTGGGGTAGGAGCTCTTCTGGGTGGCCTTAAGTTGTTAGCCCCTCTTAGGAACTGTTTGATGAGAGGGGCATCCAGATCTAAGGAGATCATAGTCTCCCTATACTCAGCTCTTATTAGACCAATAAGAGTACAATGCATCTTTCGGCATGTACCAACAGCTAGACTAACCACACAAGTTACTCACTAAAAGAATACAGGGTGTAAATATGTCCTATGTGGACCGCATCAAAGCCCTGCCCCTGTACCAAATCTCTTACAGGCTACTGAGAGGTGATCTATGCCTACCCTACCCTACCATGCATTCTGCCATCCAGTCCTGATTAATCCTATACATTCAACAAAAAAACAGCATTGGAATTACCTGACCTAAGGATCTAAACCTCATCTGTGACATAAACAAAACATGTTGGAGGAACATACATGCCTCTCAAAGACTACCCCTTTGGTGGAACACCCTTCCCATTCATGCCAAACAGAGCTCTTCCCTAATCCCATTCAAATGCAATTTGGACCAATAGAAGGGAAACTGTAAATTCACCCAGAGCTTGTCACCTGTGGACTTTACAGACAGGAGCAGCTTGTAGATGCCCTAAGGCACAGGCATATACCAAAGTCATTCTAGTCCTACGACACTGATAATTATAAAAATTGGGGCATTAATGGCTAGGCTTAAAAAGGTTCTTTGGCCATTAGCTAAGTAACTTCTTATGATCCTAAGAGGGTTTTTTTGTTACATTGACTTGCAAATGCATTAACCTGCTTTCCTCAGAAAGCTGTAAAACAAGAACATGTTAGAATCCAGAAATACATATAATAACCAAAATCAGTTATAGTGGAATGTAGGAAAAGGTAGGAGTCTAATTAGCAACAAGCTTCTCTTTAAATAACACAAAACTCAAACGAAACAGCAGCCTATGGTTAAGCCAAAACTATACTTCCCTGGATGTTTTTTTCATTTCATTTTACTGGTAACAGAACGCTTTGTTTTCCCTGGATGTTTTTTTCATTTCATTTCTCTTTAAATAAACTACACCTTAATGGGCAGATTACTTGGGCTAAGACATGCTTGTGTGACTAAATTCTAGGTAGCTGTATGAAGTGTGTCTACATTACATTTATGCAGTGTCATACTATTTACTTATGTGGTTTGGCCAGTCTAATATTCTTCCCTGTATATAGATGTTGCATTATTCTTTTAACTAGATTACCCCTCAGAGCTCAACAATATTTTAGGCAGTCTTGATGTGCAAGCTCCCTACATGACAAGCTTATGGCCACAAAATTGAAAATGACAGTAGTTGGGAGTATATTAAGCTTCTTGAATGCAACTGAAATAAGGCAAAATTAAATTGCTGTCTGTGGCAAGATTCCTAGACATTGTGCATACTGCATGGGGGCAGTATACAGGGAGTACCCATTAAAACCATATACATACCCATCTATAAATATAGTGACATTATAATTTAAATTCATAAGTATACTAATACAGGTGGTATATTTTCAGTCAACCAAGAACTCCTATCACTGTAGTGTTATAGGAATTGGTGGTGCACTAAATTCCAAATCAGATGATATACATATCTACAAAGACATTCAGCTATAGCTTTGAAACCCCAATACTATACTAGGCTTTGAGAGCAACCACATTATATCATATCCTCATGAAGAAGTAGATGAGCACAATGAAGAATGGTAGCTCAACGGGCCCAAATAACATCCCAGGAAGTTTTACTAGTGCTGTACAATATTCTCTACTATAGGGTTTGTTTACCAGCTATGACAAAGATCCAAAGTGGTTCCTATTCAAATGGAGGGCCTATTGCTTCCTTTGGCAAGTACAAACCATTAGTGTAATCAGTAAAATGTGCAAGGTAGAAGAGCAAAATTGTACTTGTTCAGGGAGGCATGGGTGGCCTTTTGCATCCAGATAACCAGGCTATAATTCATACCACACCTTTCGGCCACCTAACCTGGACCAAAACACTAAAGGCGGAGGCGTGTCCATATTCATTAAGGATATCCACACCTCCAGGCTTGTTGCTCAGCATAATGCATTTGAGATTATCCAAGTGCAACTAACTCTGGGCAAGACAGCAATCCAAATTGTAGCTTGCTACAGATCCCCCACCATGCACCAGGATTCCCACTCCTTATTTCTTGATACACTGGAAAATATTAGGGTACAACTTAACACCCTAATAATGGGTGATTTCAACTACCCCACCATTAACTGGGAAAACTAATCATGTACCAACTCTTGTGCTCAACGTTTTCAGGAATTCATAAATTCCAGTGCCTTGGATCAACTTATCCACACCCCCACCAGGGGCAGCAATATCCTAGACCTGGTTATTACCAACATGGGCAACCGGTGCTCCATACCAAAGGTCAATTCCTCTTTGGTCAGATCCGACCACAAGCTAATCACCCTAGACATCCACATCCCTTCCCCACCCCCCATTAGGGAAACCACCATAAAAAATTTCTCCAAAGCCAACTTCATAGAAGTGGCAAACTTCACGACACCCATGCTGACAGACAATAGAGGTATGACTGCTGAATCCTACACAAATGCACTTTATAAGCACTTACACGAGTGCATGGATTGTGCAATCCGTAACAGAACCAAGATGCTATTTTCCAAAAAAAGGAAGCCAATTTGGTGGTCCCCTGCCATAAACAAACTCTACAACAGAAGAAAGAAACTGTTGCAAAAAAGAGTAAAATCCCATGATTGGAGGAACTCCCTGGTCGGCATCAGTAAGAAGCTGAGATCCCTCATAAAATCCTCCAAAGCTAGTTACGAAAACAAAATTGCCACTGACTCTAAAGACAACCACAAAGCATTCTATAGCTATGTCAAGAATATCAATGGCAATACTCAGATCTGCTCTGAGTTACAGCACAATGGCACTAAATATACAGAACCAACTGATATTGCCAACATCCTGGCAGATAGGTTCAGTGCTAACTTTACCCCCTCTCATCCCCTAAAGGGCCCATCTCTCTACCGGAAGAATGTAAAGTTCCTGTAATCATGGCTGCACAGGTAAAAAACACACTCTCCAAAGCCAAGAACACAGCATCCATGGGACCTGACAACATCCCAGGCTGCGTTCTACATGAAATACAGAACGAACTGGCACCCCACCTAAGTACCATGTTCAATCAAAGCCTCACCTCAGGCTGTGTGTCTACTGAATGGCGCACAATGATAGTTATCCCACTGCACAAAGGGGGAGCCACCACGGACCCGGGAAACTACCGCCCCATTAGCCTGACGAGCCTGGTCTGCAAGACTATGGAATGTATCATCATGGAACTTATAAACAATGACACTGGTAATCTCCAAACACAGGACCCCACCCAATTCGGGTTTGTAAAAGGCAGATCATGTCTCCTAAACCTGATAGACTTCTTTGAAGCAGTCACCAAAGCCATAGATGAGGGTAAGATGATTCACACAGCCTATCTAGATCTCGCCAACGCTTTCGACTTCATCCCCCACTCTGGAATTATAGATAAACTCACTAAACTAGGTATAAATCCCTATGTCACAAGATGGGTTGCCAGCTGGCTCACTGACAGAACCCACACTCTGAAAGTAGCAGACTCCAAATCCAACTTCAGACCAGTGACAAGTGGAGTACCACAGGGTTCGGTCCTGGGTCCTCTCTTGTTTGGTATCTACTTCTCTGAAGTACAGGCTAACACAGAAGGTCTTTGGCTAATGAAGTTTGCAGATGACTGCAAACTAGGAGCCATAATCAAAACTCCAAAAGATGTGGAAATCCTACAAAAGGGCCTCGCTGGGACAGATGCCTGGTGTCAAAGCCATGGCCTCAAGCTCAGTGCCAAAAAGTGCATTGTCATCCCTTTTGGTAAAAACTCTGTGCACATGAACTACCACATAGGCGGTAGTCTACTTAACAACAAAAGTGTGATAAGAGACCTTGGGACACAGGTGGAAAGTAGTATCTCCTTTGATAATCACATCGCCACAGTAGTCAGGAAATCCTTCTGCGTGGCACACCTCATCACAAAAGGTTTCTCATCCATGAAAAAGAGGTCATTGTTCCCCTCTACTTGTCACTCATTAGACCCATTATAGAGTACAACGCCCCTTTTGGTATGTACCTCACAAGACATCTACAACAACTGGAAAAGCCACAGAAATACCTCACAAAGAGGATTATTGGTCTCAAACAGATGCCCTACATAGACCGTCTCAAAAAACTACAGCTTTACTCCATCACATATCGCCTACTCAGAGGTGATCTCTGCCTAACACACAAAGCTATGTCAAACCCAGAGCTGTTGGACATGCTCCACTTAAAGAAATCACAATCCCTTCGAGCTACACACTCTAGGGACCTAAACCTTGTCACCACAATAAACAGAACATGCTGAATGGATAGATTCCTGTCCCAGAGACTTCCCATACTCTGGAACAAACTACCTATCTATATCAGACAAAGCTCCTCATTAGCACTCTTCAAGAAAAATCTTGATGATTGGATGGGAGATAGGAAATTCACCCCGGGGATCACTTCTGTGGCTCTGCTTGACAGTGGCACAGGAAAATAATTTTCTTGGGTGGCGAAAGCCAGGGTACCTTTTGGCTAGGTTTATATAGGCCCTAGGGCCAATAGCCTAGTACCTACCTATGAACCTATGAAGATGTCATAAATAACACACAGTTTAAATGTGAATCCCCCAAATATAAAAATGTTCACATACTTGTAATATACAACTGTGTAATCTAAATAAGTCCCATTAATTCTTCAAGCAGCCATTTCCTACAATGCTGTCTGCTTCTCCAGATGACTTGTACAGACTCTACAGAACAGCTTAAATAGCAGAATATCACCATTATCTGTGAAACTTACTCCAAAATTAAAGTCACCTATAGCAAATTGTGACAGACATTTATAATTCCACTGTCACCAACCACAAAAAGTTAAATTCTGAAACAAACAGTATTAATTTAATAAAAAAGGCTGCACTCACCACTTGTCCAAACTTCCCTTATGACTGTGAGTTCCACAACTAAGCAGAATTCTGTAGAAAGGACACATATATTGTTTCATAACACCACATACCCACCCCCAAACAATTAAACCAAGCCTTGTCTGTCCACATGATGCACCTAGACAAATTCAGACTTTACTACTTTGTAATGAATGCATGAATATATTACACTGGTAAACACATTCAGATAAATACATACATTGAAATGCAGAAGACATTTGTAACAGCTCAGCACTTAAATGTCTCAGTCAAAGAAATGAAAGTCAATACCAAGCCAGAAACCAGTGCATTTAACACCTCATCAAGTTTGATATGACCATTTTCACCTCTGCTGACACCCATTGTTTAGCCCAGTATGTCCAAGATCAAAAACCAAAGATGACTGTAGCAATGTTAGAATAATTAACATGCAAACCAATTGACTCAGGCTTCTCTTACCACAAACTGAAAATTATGCAACTATTTTGTTATATAATTAGTCAGTGTTTTAGTTAATGTAACAAACTTCAAGAAACTGAATTTTGGAGTGGAGATTGACATATGCAGAAAATAATAAAGCTATGTATACAGCTGTAAGAGCCCTATTTATAGGCTTGTAACACACTTGGAACAGATGAGAAAACAAAATTTCAGTGAAAATCAGGGAAACCTCAAATAACAGCTGTTTTCGAGAGAAAAATTGCACAGGACACTAAGGATAATCACAAGGCTTTCTTTAGTTATGTTAGGAACCTGGGTGGGAATTCCCAGATATGCTCAGAATTAGTCGAAAATGACAAAAAATACACCAAACCCATAGACATTGCCAACATCCTAGCTGACAGGTTCAAAAGGGCAAATATCTATCCCAGCAGAGTGCTGCCCCTGACATCTCAGTTGCTCAGGTAAAGAGCTAAACCCAAACTTAAAACTACTGTTCAATCTCAGCCTTACTACAGGATATGTACCCAAAGAACAGTGGTCCCTCCCCACAAAGGTGGTGCCTCAACGGATCCTGGAAACTATTGCCCCATAAGCCTGACTAGCTTGGTCTGCAAAGCTATGGAAAGGATCATCATGGACCTCATAAATAAAGATATTGGGGACCTACAGACACTGGATCCTACCCAGTTCAGCTTTGTTAAGGGCAGATCCTGCCTTTTAAACCTTGTCGATTTCTTTGAAACAGTCACCAAGGCCATTGGGGAAGGTGGTCCACACAGCCTACCTGGACCTGGCATTATAGATAAGGTCACCAGCTTAAATATAAACCCCTATGTCACTAGATGGGTTGCAAACTGGCTCAAGGACAGAACCCATGTCAGACTCCAAACCAGTTACAAGTGGCGTCCCACAAGGCTCAGTCCTGGGACCTCTCTTGTTCGGTATATATTTATAGGCCAACATGGAAGGACTGTGGCTGACCAAGATGACTGTAAACTCATCCTCCAAAAGGGCCTCTTAGAAACAGACAACTGGTGCCAGAGCCATGGCCTCAAAGTGTATAGTCATCCCTTTGGCAATTACCACATAGGTGGTAATCCATTAGACCTGGGGACCCAAGTTGATATATATAGCCCACCTAATCATGCCTCATCAGGCCCATGATTGAGTACAATGCCCAAACAGATGCCATGACTTGAACCTCAGCACTGAAATAAATAGGACATGCTGGAGGGACAGATTCACCTCATTGACTCTCTTCAAGAGGAATCTTGATGAGTGGATGGGAGATGGCACAGTATACTAACTTCGAAAAGGGCATAGCAAAATGAACCAAGAGGAGAGTTGAGAAACAGAGGTTGGCATCAGAGGAAACCTATTCACTTTAATGATGCTTTATAAATCAGGACAACAGAAATTGGTGTTGATAATGGCTGACCTGAATGCACATATCAGGACAGATAGAATAGGATACAAGGTCTGCCTGGGACCACATGGATGGTGCAGTAGGAATAAAGATGGAGAGGCCACTCTAGACTTCTGTCTGGCAAATGGCTTCATAGTAGGTAACACATGGTTCAAAAAGCGATACTGTCACAAAATCGCATACAAGAGTGGCTATTGTGCAAATCTGGTATACTTCCTCCTAGTAAGGAAAGGACAATGGGGTAACATCAGTGACTGTAAATTCACCCCAGTGAAACAGTAAGCCCACAGTAAAAAAACACTGGTTGCCACAATCAGATGCAAGCAGTGGTCATAGACATCTTCCAGTGTCAACAGAGACCAGGCTGAAGACCTAGAAGATGACTGAAGAGAAAGTACAACAGTTCTAAGAATTGCTTAGGGCTCTACCACCATGACAAGAAGAGGAAATAAGTGGAGTCGAAGAGGACTGGAAGCACCTCAGAACAGCACGTTTGAGGACTTCATAACAGGTATGCAGCTGAGCCAGGTATGGGAATAAGGTATGCAAGGAAAGCAGGTGGAAAAATGCACAAGTCCTGGATGATGTGGGCATCCTCCAAGAGGGTCTCACCCAAACATATGACTGGTACCAGAAACATGGCCTCAAACTGAATGCCCAAAAATGCATCATCACCCCCCCCCCTTTGTGGAGAGTGACATCCCCACAAATTATCACATTAATAACAAGGTCGTAAGTATGCAATCAGTCATGAGGGACTTGGGCACCCAGGTTGATAGCAAACTGACTTTTGACCACCATATTGCCTCCATTGTAAGGAAAGCTTTCTACATGGCCCACCTCATTAGTAAGGGTATCTCATCCAGGGACAAGGTGGTCATAACATCCCTGTATTCTTCCTTTATAAGACCCATTATTGAGTACAATGCCCTTTTCTGTGTTTACCTCACAAAGCACATGCAGCAGCTGGAGATACCACAGAGGTTCCTCACCAGGAGAATCCAGGGCCTCAAACATCTACTCTACATAGATAGGCTAAAGGCCCTGTCCCTCTACTCAGTCTCCTACAGACTGCTCAGAGGTGATCTCTGTCTGGCATACAAAGCAATCTCAGACCCCACCTTGATGGCACTGTTGCATATCCGCAAGTAAAGCTCCACTCAAGTAACCAGCATGCGCAACTCAACCTAGTCTGTGACATCAATAAGACTTGTTGGCGGGCAGATTTGTGTCCCAGAAACTCCCCCTTATATGAAACACACTTCCAATCCATGTCAAGCAGAGTACCTCATTAACCCTTTTTAAACGCAACCTGGATAACTGGATGGGGAACAGAAAATACACCCCTGGGATTCTTCCTGTGTCCCTACTGGACAGGGGCATTGGGTGCTGACTTGTAGGAACATGGGCTAAATTCTTGGTTAGGCTTGTAAGGACCTCTGGGCCAATAGACTAGTAACTTCCTATGATCCTATAAGTGCCGAAAGCAGTCCCAAAATACTTCAATGTTTCCTTCACAAAAAGATCTCAGGTCTCAGTAATCCTAACTACTCTGATACACTGAAAGACCTGTCTCTCTACAAAGTCTCCTACACATTTTTGAATGGGTCATGTCCACACAAGTTCCCATGCTATGAAAGGACCCAGCACTCTAAGATCACCATCACCACAGTAAAAGTAGTAGTAAACCTATACTATCTAGTACCTAATACCAGATGGCATGACAAGTACCTTATCCAATGCATTCCACGTTGTGCAACAGGTTGACTTAACATGTCAAATGTAGTACTTAA
>NC_056726.1:819874921-819879921 GCF_019279795.1 Protopterus annectens | reverse complement strand
GGGGCAGCACTCTGCTGGGATAGATATTTGCCCTTTTGGTGGGGGGGGGAGTTTGCGCTGAACCTGTCAGCTAGGATGTTGGCAATGTCTGTGGGTTCGGTGTATTTTTTGTCATTTTGGACTAATTCTGAGCATATCTGGGAATTACCACCCAGGTTCCTAACATAACTAAAGAAAGCCTTGTGGTTATCCTTAGTGTCCTGTGCAATTTTTCTCTCATGTTTTGTTTTTTCAGCCAAGTATAATTTCTTTTGTCCTGCTGTAAAAAAAAAAAAAAAAAAAAAAAAAAAAAGTGTGACACAAGCAATAGATTAATTTTTACAATGAAGTCCAAAACTTCTGTCACAAAGGGGGCTGTACAGTACAGCAAACTGTGTAAGTTTTACATACTAATTCTGAGATTTATTTACTATGGAGTAAGGGGAATACATCAAGAGATTGCTAAAATTTACTAAGAATTCATTAAACTGTACTATTTTGACTATACTGCTAACAATTACGCTATGCAGAATAAATAAAATAAATAAAGAGCTGCACAATTAAGATAAGCTTTTTGAGGAGTACATAAAACGTAAACACTAAGAGACTTGGCTAACCACCCCCATCACAAACACACACAAATGTGTAATAACCTTATTGTTTCCCAGTGATTAGGAACAGACAGGTTTGACAGGAACTGAATATTGTTAATTATGTTCACCAGAGGGAGTGAAAACAGGGTTGCATAAAGAAAATTGAAACCAGGAGTAGGGTTTATGATGACATGGCAAGTGGGCGGTGACATCTGGGAGGTATCAGGACAAGCTTCTTATGGTCAGAATTTTAGACTCTGGAATTGTCCCTTTAAGGTGAAGCACTCAGCAAGCTCATCATCTTTCTACAGCTGGTTTGGCAGAGTGAATTAATTCATGCCAGCATTCACAGATGGGGCAAGCTGTAGATGAAGTGGGCCCCTTTGGGGCCCTCACCAGGAAGAATATTTTCGGGATGTTTTATGGCCATAATAATATGATGAAGATTCTGGGCTGGATGTTGCCCAGATTTGCAAGCAAGGTAGTAAGTTGTAGGTAATATAGAGCATTGGCTTTCTAGTGCATCAGGAGGAAATTAGCAAATTAAGTGAAACAGTCTGGTTTAGTTTAAATAGACAATCAAGAAATTAAACAGTTAGATCTATGATATGGATTAATGTACAAAGAGTGACCTGCTCAATGAATACTGGTCACATCCAAGATATTATGGTTATTTTAGGGGAATGATGAGGCCAAAGGCAGCACCCATGCATTCTCATGCTCTCCAATATTGAGAAGTAAGCAGCACCAAAATATTTTTCAACAAGATGATAATGAACCAAATGTTTTTACTCTTTTTACAGAAGAATGTTGCTGCAGAAAAGAAAGACTTTTATTTGCCTGTGCACAGTGAAAAAAAAAAAAAAAGATTGCGGCAGTCATACCTGTGCAAAATCTTTAATAATGTTATAGTTTCTTGGGTCAAGTTTTCTCAAACACCAGAAATTCATGATTTCTAGCTACAACAAATGTTTCATAGTAAGTATCTTATGCATTCATGTGAGAAAGAATGAGCACATTTTTTTTTCCGATTGAGTAATATTTGGTGTGTCAGGATGCAATAAAGAGGTGATGCAAATTATTTCATCCATCCAGTTTCAACAACATTTACTCTCAGACTGCACAGTCATGCAGCACATCAGACCCCATGATACACATTTCAAAGGTCTGAAGCTATATAATTCACTTAAAGCTTGGGGCTTTTGCTGTTCTCCTTATTCACAACCAGAGTGTGGCATACAATATTGCAAACACTCTGCCATTCTAATCCAACACACAGACAATTCCTCCTTAATACATAGCTCCCATTGTGCATGCGAGTGGTTGCAGTGTCATGCATTTATTTATTTACTTACTTATTAATTTGTAAACCAAGTAAACCTGTTAGTCAAAAGGGCCTGGGAGCATTGTCTGTTTAAATGGTTTGCTCAGAATAAAGCAGGAGACAAATGGAAACTGAGGGAATTAACCCCGGGATTGTAACTGAAGATCATTAGCAGCTCATGACCTTAATCCTCTGTGCTAAACTTCCAGGCACCGTAGTCTTTTCAGGGTAGATTTGATTCATCTTGCAGTTGATCAAGAAAAATCCTTTTGAATGACTGCAAAACAAGAGTTGTATGTTTTGGTAAACATTTCAGAAATAAATTAGCAAATGATAGTCTTCTGTTGCTGAAACTACTGTACCCCTGAAAAGCTTTGAATCTTACAGTTATCTTGGCAGGCACTCTAGCACTTAATAATTTTTTATTCTAACAACACAAAGATAGGGTCATTAAGTAACTGCACCAAAAACAAGGAGCATTGTACAGAAGAAATTACCAATTAATCCCTGAAATGAAAAATCAGACTAGCTTGAGCAATCTTGATCTTTCATTCTTATGTACGGTTCAATAAGCCTGGCTATCCCCTACAAATAATGGGCCACCATTTCCAGCCAAAGCATACAACTTAAACTCCATGATTTGCTGCAGGTGTGCATCATTGTGTTAGCCACTGTCTGGTAGTAAGTACACCACAATGGCCAAACCTTGATAAAATGTTATCTCAAATGCAATTCATGCATAGTCTGATACAAAAAAAGACTAAGTCCAGACTTAAAATACCTACACAAACAGCATCAAGTCATCAGGCCACTTAACTAATCTATTGCAAATTTACTACAAAAGCCCACCAGAAAATTAGGAAATAGGGAAGTAAGACACATACACTACCATAAAGATGGAATTTGCTGCCATCTGTAGCCCATAATATGCCATGCTTAGCCAGCTTCGCCAAATTATTAAAAAGATGAGATTTTCTAACAATGAATGCACACAGTGTCATATTATTTATATATATATATATATATATATATATATATATATATATATATATATATATAGATAGATAGATATATATATATATATATTACATGTCCTCAAACACCATATATTTCACATCTTGTGACCTATACAACTTCTCGATTATTTATTGATAATTTTAGGTTTAAGTATAGTTCTGTGTAACACAGGGACAAACCTTCTTTGCCTTCATATTGTTCACAGTGTAATACTTAGCCATACTGATTGGATGCCAACTGCATTTAATGTTCCAAGTATTGTCTTGGCACATTTATTTCTTGTATGCTTTTTTATAACTGACTTCATCCTAATGGCCTTGTTATACTACAGTCACGTGAATGTAGCCATGTACTAAATTATTTGATATGTCATTAATGTATACCAAGATGTAGTACAGTCAGCAGACCAAAATTTATGAGCAATATTTTAGTTATGCTATGATTATGTAATACCATATTTATTTAATTTCTTGTGGAGATATTCTTCTCAGATCCCCTCTGTATAAAGATCTTGCCTAATAGGGCCGATCAGGTAAACTAAGCATAAAATAAAATAAAAAATAAGTATATACACACATATTACATATTACTTTCATACCTCTCCACCTCTTAGTGCAAGAAATCTGGACAAAGAGTAAAATAATGGGGGGACAAAGGCCCAAAATAGGGACAGATGATAAATATTGCTGTTAGAGTTGCTAGAATAACTGGATTTTTGTTAGCATGAATTTTCTGAAGGCTATGAAGTCTGAAACTCAAATATATGTCATAATTTAGTGGCGTCCATCCTCAATGATTTACTAGAAAACCACAAATTTTATGAGGAAAAGACCAAAAATATGAGACAAAAATCTGGACATTCTGTGAAAATCTGGACAGTCGAGAGGTATGATTCATGTCCAGAAGCATAAGATGCTCAATCTTTTTGAGGTATGATATGTTACACTACATGTTAATAAATATTTTATTTATTCATTTGCATTCAAACATCACTTCAACCAAATAAGTTGTTTTAATATTCTGTTACTCCAATGACAAAGTATTTCATCAGGTATAGAACCAAAACTATTGGTACAGCAATATATTTCAGTACTATTTATGTTTAATTAATACTTTCCACTTTTTTCAACAATTGAAAGTCTATCTGGCCTTTTGAGATTTATTTGAGAACTTTTGTGATCTGCACTTTTGATGTGGATATTTAAAACATTTTTCAGACAAGAAGTCATCAGACAGACTCTCAGGATGTTCTGGATTTAGATGAACTCTCTTCTCTTTATCAAATCCTCACAGAAGTGCCTCCTATGTGTCCTCTTTATCGATCTCTCTGTTAGCTTTTTTGATTACCTTAGGCGAGGGAGAATAACAAACACATTCAAGGATTCAGAAACAACCCCAGCTCTAGAGGAAATAGAAGCAGTAAAAAACAGCTGTTTCCATGATAAGGAATGTTCAATTCAGAGACATTAGACACAATGAGGAAAGGCCTTATTATCAGGTAATTTGCATGTCTCTGAATTGCCATTAACTACTGCTAGTGCTAGTCAGCACTTTCCTACTCTGCCTCCAACACACGCATGTGCACACACACACACACACACACACACACACACACACACACACACACACACACACACACTGGATATCTCTTACCTATCCCAGAGCTGATAGAATATCCCTGGTTTCTCAATTTATGTTTTGTCCTGGCCCTGATAAATCACAGATCCTTGCAGTCAGTAAATAATGGCAGACATTAGAGTTTCATTCCCCTAGTGTTCATAACATCAATAGTAATAGTAGAGGTTTTGCTTTATGAACTTTTTAACTGAATCCCACTAATAATTTAAATATTCTCCCTGATGTTATCTAGTGTTCCTCTGGGCTTTGTACTGAAGCCTCCCCCCACATGGACACACTTGTGCTATTGCCCTCATAACTTACAGACCATTACACTCGCCGAATCATGCCAGACATTTGAGCATCGTACTTTTTATAATGTAACATTTATTTATTTATTTATTTATTTATTTGCAGTTTGTTAACCCATTTTCAGTGGAGGCCAGGGGAGAAAAGCTTCTCAGTACAAT
>NC_056726.1:819682421-819867421 GCF_019279795.1 Protopterus annectens | reverse complement strand
ATAGATACTTGTTCATAGATTCATAGGTGGTTACTGGGCTATTGACCAGAAGGTCTTTATAAGCCTAGCCGTGTGTACCCAATATAATAGTAGAGAAACCCAATATAAAGGATCTTGCCTAAACTCAAGATCTTAGTTGGCAATGACTGCCCATATCCAGGAGTTTCATAGGTGAAATCCCAGCAGGAATTTACAGTTTCCCATCCAGTCAACCAGGCTACACTTAAACAAGCTCATAGAGGGGCTTTGTTTCATGTGAATTGGTAGCCTATTCCAGAGGAGTGGCAACCTCTGATAGACATATCTGTCTGTCCAGCATGTCCTATTTATGTTGCAGGCTAGGTTAAGGTTCCTGGGGCAGGTGACCCTTGTCCCATTTGACTTTCCAAGGTGCAGCATTTCCATTAAGTTTAGATCCGAGATTGCTCTGTAAGCCATGCACAAGTCTCTTGTAAGTAGTCTGTACAGTACTGAGTACAGTGACTTCAGTCTGTAAGTGTGCATGACGTGCTGGAGACCCTGAATTTTCTTGGTTAGAAATCTCTGAGGTCTCTCAAGTTGCTGGTAAGGTACATACCAAAGAGAGCATTGTACTCAATTATTGGGCTGATGAGTGTCACATACAAGAGTGTTATGACCTCTTTGGCTCTTGTGGGAATGCCTTTGCTAATGAGGTGTGTGATGCAAAATGCCTTCCTTACATGGTGCTCAAAGTTTAGGCTACAGTCAACTTACATTCCCACATCTCTCATTACCGAGTTGTTACTTAGGGTACTATTATTTATATAATAGTCCGCAGGGATGTCATTTTTACCAAAGGGGATGATAATGCATTTTTTAGCACTGAGTTTGAGTCCATGGCTTTGGCACCAATCATTGTTTTTTGTAAGTTCCTCTTGAAGTATATTGACATCATTTGGGGATTCAATGATTGCACCAAATTTGAAGTCGGCAGCAAACTTAGTCAGCCACAACCCCTCTGTTTTGACCTGAACTTCTGAGAAGTATATTCCAAACAGTAGGGGGCCCAGCACTGACCCCTGTGGAACCCCACTGGAAACAGGTCTGCTGGTTGAGGTAAAGCTCCCAACTTTAACTGGCTGTGATCTATCAGTAAGCCAGCTAGCAACCCACCTGATGACATAGGTTCATAGATAGGTACTAGGCTATCTGCCCAAAGGCATTTATAAGCCTTGCCGGAATGTGTTGGCTTTCACTGCCCCCTTAGATTAGCCCCCTTAGATTAGTTCCCTGTACCTCTATCCAGCAGAGCCACTGAAGTGATCCCCGGGGTAAACTTCCTGTTTCCCATCCACTCGTCAAGGTTTCTCTTCAAGAGTGTTAGTGAGGAGGTCTGCCTAATGTAGATTGGAATATCATTTCAGAGCATGGGAAGTCTCTGGGACAGGAATCTATCCCTCCAGCACATCCTATTTATTGTTGTGGTGAGGTTTAGATCCCTAGAGCATGTGGCTCGAAGGATTGGTATTCAACTTGGAGAGTTTATCAATGATGCCCAAATGTGGGATTGTGTCAAAGGCCTTGGCTAAGTCAAGGTAGGCTATTTGCACAGATTTGCCTTTGTCTATGGCTCTGGTGACATTTTTGAAGAAGTTCACCAGGTTTAACAGGCATGACCTGTTTTTGATAAAACCAAACTGTGTCGAATCAAGGGTTTGGAGATCACCTATATCCTTGTTTATAAGGTCCATGATGATTCATTCTGTGACCTTACAGATAAAGCTGGTTAAGCTTATGGGTCTGTAATTCCCAGGGTCTGTTGCTGTACCCCTTTATGAAGGGGGATAACCGTTGCTGTTTTCCATTCAGCAGGGACAAAACCAGTACTCAGGTGGTGGTTTAAGAGAGTACCTAATGGAGTTGCTAACTCATGTTTTAGACCATTTGAAACGCAACCTGGGATGCCATCCAGTCCCATAGAGACTGTGTTTTTGGCCTTGGAGAGAGCATTAATGACTTGTTCTTTGGAGATGCAAGGTGGGAGAGATGTAGAGGGAATGCTTTGTGGAATGTTTGGAGGAGACAAGAGGGTGAAATTTTCACCAAACCTGTTGGCTAACAGGTTAGCTATTTTCGCAGGATCGATGTGTTTGATGCCATCAGCAGGTAGTTTATCACACATCTGGGTCCTACCTTTTAGGTTACAGATATAGCTGAAGAATGCCTTATGGTTATCCTTATGTACGATTGCTAAATTTTTTTGAAGTTGCTCTTAGAGGATTTTACAAGTTGTCTTATCAGTTCAAGCAGAGGAGGGGGTTCTTCCAGTGCTGGGATCTTTCTTTCTTATTTTTACACAGCAACTTCTTCCTCTTGGTGTATAACTTATTAATGCCAGATGTCCACTAGGGAGGCTTGTTTTTTCTTTAGGGTTTTGTTTTGATCCTGTCAGGTACAGCTGTGTCAGTACATTTGTGTAAGTGTTTGTACAGGGCATTTGTGTATACCTTAGTATAGTTGTCAATGCCATCTGTGGGAACAGGAGCTTCAACATTTTTTATGCCATCTCTTAGGAGGGTATAATTAGCTTTGATTAAATTATTTAACCTGATTTCACCTAAGAGGGGTTCAGGTGTTATAGCTACTTCAAATATGACTGATTTGTGATCAGATTTAACCAGTGTCGAACATATTTGAGCCTTTTGTGGGGTTGCATGCAGTTTGTTCCAGGGCATTAGTGTTAACAAAGTCTAGGAACCTTTGTGAGAACATGTTGGTACTCGTATAAGTTTCCCAGTCAAAGGAGAGATAGTTAAAATTGCCCATGACTAGAGTGTTTGGTTATAATTTGATTCACTCAAGTAGTCCCAAATAAGCAGCATGGGTATCTTGGTTCATTGAAGGGGGACCTATAGCTAACGATGACTTGAACTTGGAGTAACTCCATGGAGTTTTCCTCTCTAACTGGTCCAGAGGTGTATTTATCTTTGCTGAACATAGATACTCCTCCTCCATTGCTACTCACACATTCATTTTGTGGTCTGAAAGTGTGGAAGGCATTGTAGCCTTGCAAGGCCAGGGTATTCTCTGTGAACCTGAATCAAGTTTCTGTGACTGCACAGATGTCAAAATCCTCCAGGGGATTGCTTCCAGAGAGTCCAGTTTCTCATTTGAACTCCTAGTGTTTAGCAGCATAACCTTTAATTTATTTGTGAGTGTTATTTTTACATCTGAAATTTTGTTCTTGACACCTTGCTAAGAAAGGCACTATGGGGGGAGCAAGTACCTTAGCCAGTAAATGAAAGCCTAGAGGTGACAGGTGAAAACTATCTCTGGCAAACCACTGTGGACTATCAACCATGTCATCCCAGGCTGACAAGAACAAGATCCCCTTAGAATGACAACAGAAAATAAGCCAATTGTTGAAGTCAATCATTTTTTGTTTATTTTGCGGTATCAGCCTAGGTGAGGATAGAATGCTGTTCAAGGCTAGGGACATACCTGCCTAGGACACATATCCATAGAGCTCAATCATGTCTCTCTTCATATAGTCCAGTGAGATACATCTGAAGTCATTCACACCAACATGAACTATGATGGAGTCATAATGGTACTTGTTGAGAGACTTGAGTGCATGTGTGATCTCTCGGATCCTGGCACCTGATAGACAGCTGATTGCAACCTTCTCCTTGTCCACCCTAGTGAGTGGGATATCTGTGTGTCTCACAATAGAGTCACCTATAACTAAAAAAATTGGTTTAGATGTGTTCTAACTTAGGGCCTTATTTAGTGAGACACTGATGTTTGTTTGTGTTTTTATGTGTATTGAGTGCTGTAGGTGCTGTATTAGGTGTAGCATGTTTGTGTTTGGAAGGTTTCTGGTGTTTAGGTAGGTCTTGGGTGAGTACCTCCACATATGATGGTTTGTGTGTTGACTGCATGGTTTGCTTGGAGGTATAGTATGTGAGCTGACAACCTGTTCAGTGTCACTGTTCTGTGTGGGAGAGAGCAAGGATTCCAGATTCTTAGTGCAGATGCATCTCTCACAAATTGTACTTGGGTGATTTAGGAATAGAGGGTTGTCAGTGTACATGAGGCAGTTGCTACACTGCCTCAGGATACCTATGTCAATTTGGCTGGTAGGAAAAATGGAGGAAAACTAACCATCCATAATGCTAGGATAAATCCTGCTTTCACTGTAAGGAGAGAAAATGGAGGGGTGTGGTATAACTGGGTACTCTAAATGGTGCTATACTAATGGAGTGCTCTATAAAGGGTCTATACTAATGGGGGGTTCTAAATGGTATAAGACTATTATAGATTTGGTGGTTTGGGGACTGTTTAAGGGGCAAAAGTGCACCTGGAATGCTCTTTGAGCAGCTGAGCGCAGTTTAAGGACTTCTCGGCCGGATCACAGGCACCTAATAAGGGAAAACATATCTACTGAAGTTTTTGCATCTATAACTGTGAATGGTTAAACCCACTGCACAGTAGTGCTCAATGGTACATGGAGGTGCGCTACACGTAAACAGATGAATACAGCAGAGCAGTGGCTGGTTGCCTAACTCTGTGGAGCTATATTAAACAAGAGCAAACCCACACAAACACGGGGCTTATGTAGCAACAGTGAGCAAATCGAATTAAACAATTTAACCAATAAACAAGTTCAAAACTGAGCTCTTTGTCAGCAACCTTCAATCAGACGAGTCCTAACTGCAATCTCCTGCCACAAGGGTGCAGGGGGGCCCTCTCCAACAAAAGATAGCCTGGTTTAGTCCTCAACTTAACAAACAGAACCAAATTTAGGAGGTCTGAATCTAGTCTACAGCAGACAAAAAGTGCAACAAATCAGCAAGAACAGTTTTTAAAAATCAGCAATATAGCAAAAATACAGTTTAAAAGTGCAAAATCCAGTATAAAATTGTACTTATGGTTAGTAGAATGCAACCGATTCCTTGGATTGCACAGATGAATACAGCAGACCAGTGGCTGGTTGTCTAACTCTGTGGAGCTGTGTTAAAACAGTGAATATATCTACACTCATCTAGAAAAGGTGATTTTCAGTAATTCCAAACTTTAACCTAGCTGAGCATTTGACCTTCTAATTTGTTTCACAAAGTTTTACAAAACAGCCACATTTAAGGCCCTCTGTGTGGCATATGACTTTATTTGTATTCTAAACATTGGCTTTTGTCCTATGTTACCTAGATTAGCCTGACATATTACTGCAGGGACAGAGAGCAGTGTTAGTTTTAAAGGCATATTTTAAGTTGGTCACCTTAATGTGCAAAGATTACAGAAACAGAAGCATGTGGAAGACAGACAGCTGTAACGAAGGGATGGCCTCATATGGCCTCTTAAAACAATGTAACACATCCTCAAAGACCGGGCAGCAATAATGATATCAGTTCATTCAACAGTTACACCATTCATTGTGTTCTTTCAACAACATAGTTTATAGGCCTGTAAAGCAATTTCATTTAAAAGGAAAGAGCAACCTTCAGTATTTAAAGGTATATATTCATACAGTGATACAGCATTCTTTGCTTCAATTCATAACCTATAGTTAAAGAAATGTGGCCAAAACACAGACAAGCTTAGTTACTGACCCACCGCTGATTCATGCTGCCAGTTATAGCTGTAATACTGTACCACCACAAGGCTGTGCATCATAGTCTATTTTTAGGAGCTGGTTGTGTAAAGCATCTTTAAACTCCTTTCTGATTTAAATAAATGAAGATGACTTCTGAAAATAGCCAAATTGCACACAAAGTTTTTAGTGTGTTTTAAATAAAAAAAAAAAAAACTCATACCATACTTACTGAGGCATAGACTAAACTGAAAAAAGAGTTATGAACACCTCTGGGATCTTAGTTTGTCAGCAGCTATCAAGGGAACTGACAGTAAGCCAAGGTTTAAGTGTTATCTGTAACCATTCCCAGTAAAGTCTGTGACTCATTCTGCAACACTTTACAAATCCAAACCTTGAAGTAATATTAAGACTAAAGTAGGCACTCCCGTACATTATTAAACATGTGCATGTAGTCATTTAGTAACATTACATAATTTGCTGATGTCAGTGACATACGGTCTCAGGCAAGCAGGTCTTGGCATCTTCAAAGTCACCCAGCGCATTGCTTAAACAATATGAGAAAATCCTTTATTTAGCAAAAGAAATACTGGATTCCTCAGATAACTAGTGAGTTGTAAAAGTCTTTAAATCTGTGAAATCCCAGAGAATTTTTAGTTGTTTGGCTGGTACCGCTTAGGTGAAGACTAATCAGTCAGCACCTGATGACTAACCAGACCATCATTTATTCCTTAACAGGTGTAAATAATCTACCCAAAGGTTTGGAAACATAATTCTGTTATACTGAAGTGGAGCAAGAGACTCAGTAGGGGAGAAGATGAATAAAGTTCTATGTCCCAGACAATCAAAGTTTCATTAGCATGTCAAGGACTTGATGGGTAGTTCAAACAGAGAAAATACTGGGCTGGGGGAGTGGCAGAACAGAGCAGGTGTGTCTACCTTATGGACCCAGGGTGGAGTTACATGTTCAAGTTATTTCCCCATTTCCCAACCAACCTAAAGATGATGTCAGCATATTGAGGGAGGGGAATTAGGGCTAAGAAAAGACACTTAGCATTAAGTGAATTGTCCCTGGGGAGAAAGGGATAGTTGATGGTTCTGCTTTAGATGACAAGAATTATGTGCTACTACAGCCCTGCTATGGGAAGAAAGCTAAACTGCCGGGTCACAGTAGGGCTCCACCACCACAGAGTGTATGCAGATGGGGAGAGGAGCAAAAAAAAAAAAAAAAAAAAAAATATATATATATATATAGAAATGATATGTGTTTGTGTTGGCACACCTTGAATGGGGAAGTCTGGTGGCCCAAAAACTGTCAACAAAATTCTAGTCAGTCATTTGGCATTGGTCAACTAATCAAATAGTCTTAATTTTATTAGTTCATGATTAAGTGAACTACATTCTTGATAGAATACAGATTGCATTGTACTGGGTGCAAGTGCCTTAAGCAAGACAGCAGAGCTGGTACAATAGTTCATAGGTTCATAGGTTCATAGGTTTATACTAGGCTATCTGCCCTAAGGCATTTATAAGCCTAGCCCAAATTTTTGTGGCTTACGCCACCCCTTATATGAAAAAATACTGTGCCCATTAGTTTGTTGTGCCTCTGTCCAGCAGTGACACAGAGATGATTCCCGGGATAAACCTACGATCTCCCATCCACAGGTCAAGATTTCTCTTGAACAGAGCCAGCGAGGTGCTCTGCCTCACATGGACCAGGATTTTATTCCACAGCATAGGGAGTCTCTGAGTGATAAATCTATCCCTCCAGCACGTCCTATTTATATCCGTGCTAAGGTTTAAGTCGCTTGCTCTAGTGGTTTTGGTGGATTTGGATTTTTTGAGGTGGAGCATGTCCATTAATTCCGGGTTGGACATGGCCTTGTATGTCAGGCACATGTCACCTCTGAGCAGATGGTATGCAACTGAATAGAGCTGGAATTTCTTCAATCTGGCAGCATATGACAGATTTTGGAGTCCCTTTATCCTTTTGGTGAGGAACTTTTGGGGTCTCTCCAATTGCTGCAGATGTCGGGTGCGATACATCCCGAATGGGGCATTGTACTCGATCATTGGTCTGATAAGTGAAGAGTACAGGGAACAATGACCTCACTAGATCTGGATGTGAATCCCTTCATGATCAGGTGGGCAATGTAGAAGGTCTTTCTAACCACTTTAGCAACATGAGTGTCAAAAGAAAGGCCACTGTCAACCTGGGTCCCCAGGTCCCTGATAACCTCTTCTGTGCTTAGTGGATTGCCACCTACATGGTAGCTTGGGGTTACCTTGTTTTTCCCGAAGGGTATGACTATACATTTTTTGGCGTTTAACTTCAGGCCATGGCTCTGGCACCAGCTATCTGTTTCCGTGAGTCCCTTCTGAAGGATATCCGTGTCCGATGCACTTTCCACTATGGCCCAGTTTGCAGTCGTCTGCAAACTTTGTCAGCCAAAGTCCTCCCATGTTGGCCTGTACTTCTGAGAAGTAGATGCCGAACAATAGGGGGCCAAGGACCGAGCCCTGTGGGACACTGCTTGTGACCGGCTTGGAGTCTGACATAGCGCCAGCAACTCTAACCCTGTGGGTTCTGTCCTTAAGCCAGTTTGCAACCCATCTTGTGACATATGGGTTTACATTTAAGCTGGTAAGTTTTTCTACAATACCCAAGTGGGGTATTGTGTCGAAGGCCTTTGCAAGGTCAAGGTAGGCTGTATGGACTGCCTTTCCCTCATCAATGGCCTTGGTGACTGTTTCGAAGAAGTCGACTAAGTTCAAAAGGCATGATCTGCCCTTGACGAAGCCAAACTGGGTCGGGTCCAATGTCTGCAACTCCCCTATATCTTTGTTTATGAGCTCCATTATGATCCTCTCCATAGCTTTGCAGACTAGACTTGTTAAGCTTATGGGGCGGTAATTACCAGGGTCCGTAGAGGCACCGCCTTTGTGGAGTGGGACCACAGTTGCTGTACGCCACTCCTTGGGCACGTATCCTGTGGTAAGGCTGAGATTAAACAGCTGCCTTATGTGCGGGTTTAATTCCTCATTTAGCTCGTGTAGCACACAGCCGGAGACACCATCTGGTCCCATTGATTCTATGTTTTTAGCTTTAGAGAGAGCAGCTTTCACCTGCGCATTTGAGATGTCTGGGAGGATACACTCTGCTGGGATAGTTATCTCTCCTTTAGGGGAGAGGGGTGAAGTTTGCACTGAACCTGTCTGCCAGTATGTTGGCAATGTCTGTGGGTTCAGTGATTTTTGTATAATTTTGGACTAATTCTGAGCATATCTGGGAGTTTCCACCCAGGTTCCTAACATAGCTGAAAAAGGCCTTATGATTGTCCTTTGAATCCATGGCAATTTTTCTCTCAAAATTGGCCTTAGTTGATTTTATGAGTGCTCGTATTTTTTACTAATAATGATCAGGGTGACTTCCCTTTTATGGATTTTGTTCTATCATGTAATAGCTTTCTCCTCTTATTGTAAAGTTTGTTAATGGCTGGGGTCCACCAGACTGGACGTTTGCCCTTTGTGGAAATAGTCTTGGTTTTATTTGGGATTGCCTGATCCATGCAGTCCTGGAGGTGTTCATAGAAGGCATTTGTAAGGGCTTCCGCAGCTTGGGTTGTGGTTTCCACTGGCTCAGGGGCCTTGAAGGATACCACACCAGTCTTGAGTAGTGTGAAGTTTGCTTTAGAGAAGTTCTTCACTGTGGTCTTTTTGTTTGGGGTGGGGCGGGATGTGGATTTCCAGTGAGATTAGTTTATGATCAGATCTCACCAATGAGGGATATACTTCGGTGTGGAGCATTTTGTCCCCATGTTTGTGATAATGAGATCTAGTATATTTTCTCCTCTCGTGGGAACAGTGACTAGCTGTTCCATGGCATTTGAATTTATGAACTCCAGGAACCGTTGGGCTAGAAAGTTAGGGCTTGAGTAATGTTCCCAGTCTATATTCGGGTAGTTGAAGTCACCCAATATGATGGTGTTTGGAGATACATTTATACCCTCCAGTGTCTTCAGGAAGGCTGTCTGGGGTTCCTGAGTTTGAGAGGGTGGCCTGTAGCATGCTACAATTTGTAGAGCAGTTTTGCCTATGGTTAGTTGCACCTGGATGGTTTCCGCTTATGCGTTGCCACCAACCTGGAGGTGTGGGTATCCTTTATGAATATGGATACACCCCCTCCTTTTGTTGTGTGGTCCGGGTTTTGGGGCCAGAACGCATGATATGAGGTAAAACCTAATAGTGCCGGGGTGCTCTCAGGAGCCTTGAACCAGGTTTCAGTTACAGCACAGACATCGATGTTCTCCATACTGAGAAGGGCCTCGAGTGCGTGCATTTTGAGATTTAGACTTCTGGCATTGAGCAGCATTACCCTCAGTTTCTTCCCATTTTTGTTTTCTAGGGTTGTAGGTTTAGAATTGGAGCCTTGCCTAAAAAAGGCACTATGGGGGTGGCAAGAGCCTTAGCCAATATCCAGAATCCCAGGGGTGACAGGTGCAAGCCATCCCTTGCAAAGCAGCGTAGTTTGTCAAGCATGTCATCCCAGGCAGACAGACACTGGATCCCCTTTGAATGACACCAGACATTAAGCCAATTGTTAAAGCTGATCATCTTGTCTCTATATTGTGGCATCATTCTTGGTGAAGGAAGGATACTGCTCAGGGTCAGGGTCATACCTGCCTGGGCTACTTAATCAGAGAGCTCCTCTATGTCTCTTTTCATGTAGTCCAGGGAGGTATGTCTCAGGTCGTTCACACCAGCATGGACAATGACTGTGTCATATTTGTACTTGCAGTGGAGTGACCTGAGTGCTTGTGTTATGTGGCGGATTCTAGCGCCTGATAGGCAGCTTACTGTGACCCTCTCCTTGTTCAGCCTGGTGAGTGGGACGTCAGTGTGTCTGACTATGGCGTCAACTATGACAAGTATGTTTGGTGTTGTATTTGGCCTTAAGGGCTGTGACTGCTTTGCACACTGCTTTTGTGGTTTATGTGTTGCTTGTGGGGTGTCTTGACGTAGCAGTTGTTTGGGTGTCTGCTTTGGAGGCCTCTGCTGTTTAGGTAAATTTTACTCAGAGCCTCCGAGTATGTCTTTGTGTGTTTATGTGTTTGATTCAGTGGTGTGGTAGCATTATGTGAGGCTGGTTTTGTGGTGTGTGTAGTTGCCTTCTCCTCCTGTCTGGTCTTGCCAGTCCTGAGTTGAGAGAGCTCAGCCTCCAGTTTGGCTAAATAGCTGCATCTCTCGCAAGTATTTGTGTTATGTGGGAGGAGGAGAGGGTTGTCTGTGTACATGAGGCAGTTATAACATTGCCTCAAGATTCCCAGATTCACCAGCTGGACCGGAGAGGAGATTGACAACTGACCTTTGGACATGCTAGAATAATATTGGGAATTCCTTAATAATTGAAAACAAGGGCCGGTGGGGAGTGAGGGTGTAGTGCTTTTAATTTTTAGTGCTGACTTATATAATTGCTTTAGTGAGCAAGTGCCAGGTAACTTGAGTGCAATGTGTTACAAGTAACTAAATGCAAAAACGACAAACAGTAACTTTCTTTCAAGTGAAACAAGGAACTAGTACAGTAAGCAATGCAGATATCACTAGTGATCCACAGAAGTGCTGAGAAGCCGCGTATTAGGTGGAATTAGCTTCCAGGGAAATAACAAGCAAACAAACAACAAGCATATAAACAAAGCTAGATTCAGCAGGCCTGGATCTAGTCTATGCTAGAGCAAACAAGGTGTACCAATTTCAGTAAGATACAGTTCAAATATTCAGGCACTATAAACCTTTACCCAGAAATTTCCAGCTCAGAAGGGCAGAGTCCAGCCTCTTCTCCCACAAGAGTGCAGACCACGAACCTTCTTAATGTAAAATAACCGGCCTGAAGCCCAAGTGCCTAAACCAGAACTAATACCCTTGGACACTGGGCTCTCAATCAGCAGTTCCCAACTTAGAAGGATGAAAGCTACCTGTCCTGCCACCACAGTGCTTGCCACAAACCTTCCTAATGTAAAACAACTGGTCTGAAGCCCAAGTGCTTAATCCAAAAGACTTAGAATGATAGCTACACTTTAATCAAGTTACAACCAAGCAGTAATAAATACAATTGAATACTTTAGAGAATGTCTGGATTAGTGCTCAAGTTACACAAACAAAGCTAGATCCAGCAGGCCCGAATCCAGTCTATACCACAGCAAACAAGGCGCACCAACTTCGGTAAGAAGCAGTTCAGATATGCATGCACTATAAGCCTTTAACCAGAAATTCCCAGCTCAGAAGGGCATAGTCCAGCCTCTCCTCCCACAAGAGTGCAGACCACGAACCCTCTTAATGTAAAATAACTGGCCTGAAAGCCCAAGTGCTTAAACCAGAATTAATACACTTTTAGAATAACAGACACTGAGCCCTCAATCAGCAGTTCCCAACCTAGAAGGATGTAAGCTACCTGTTCTGCCACAACAGTGCAGACCACAAACCCTCTCAGTGCAAAACAACTGGTCTGAAGCCCAAGTGTTTAAACCAAAAGGCTTAGAATGAGTTACACCAAGCAGTAATAAATACAATTGAGTATTTTTAAGATGATGCAAAAGTAAAATGAAGTAGGTAGAAACACAAGTACAGTAAAAGCAGATAATTTTTTTTTTTTTTTTTATCTGAACAAGTGCTGTTATCAAAGAAACAGATTTGAGTGCTGAAACTAGAAAACTGGCTAGTTATAAGAAAAAAAAAAACAAGCCAGAAGGCTTCCCTCAAACACAGAAGGGCCTGGGGGCTCAGAAGCCTACAAATAGTCTATACCACTTAACAGGAAAGGCAGGAAATAAGCTTAATTTTTTTTCTGTTTCCCAGATGCTCTCTTTGTACACAGTAGGAGTGCCTGAAATCAGAATATGATCTCACTGCACTCAGTTGAGTAGCAAATGAGATGGGCCCAGAGGCAGGCTGAGGGGCGGGCAGTTTCAAGGCCACCAAGATTAACACCAAAACAAAAACAGGGAGGGTGGGTGGGAATAACTGAAGAGCAGAATAACTGCCACTTGAGTTAAATATTCCTTCAACACAGTTTAAATCAAATTAAATACTGTATATTTTTTTAAAAAAGTGCAAATAAAGGTACTTAAATTCTCTTATACGTCCAGTTGAATATAACCAAGTTCTTAGCTGGCCAAAGCTGAGGTTTTTAAGCAATAAAAATTTCACAATGCACCACTTAAAAAGGCAAGGGCAGGAAATCAAAGAATGTGGCTACCCCCACACCTGTAATTACTAGCAAATAACACACTAGCTTCAGTTCAAGTTACTAAAGAGCAGAATAACTGCCACTTGAGTATTCCTTCAACACAGTTTAAATCAAATTAAATACTGTATTTTTTTTTTAAAAAGTGCAGATAAAGGTACTTAAATTCTCTTATACGTCCAGTTGAATATAACCAAGTTCTTAGCTGGCCAAAGCTGAGTTTTTTAAGAAATAAAAATTTCACAATGCACCACTTAAAAAGGCAAGGGCAGGAAATCAAAGAATGTGGCTACCCCGACACCTGTAATTACTAGCAAATAACACACTAGCTTCAGTTCAAGTTACTAAAGAGCAGAATAACTGCCACTTGAGTATTCCTTCAACACAGTTTAAATCAAATTAAACACTGTATTTTTTTTTAAAAAAGTGCAGATAAAGGTACTTAAATTCTCTTATACGTCCAGTTGAATATAACCAAGTTCTTAGCTGGCCAAAGCTGAGTTTTTTAAGCAATAAAAATTTCACAATGCACCACTTAAAAAGGCAAGGGCAGGAAATCAAAGAATATGGCTACCCCCACACCTGTAATTACTAGCAAATAACACACTAGCTTCAGTTCAAGTTACTAAAGAGCAGAATAACTGCCACTTGAGTATTCCTTCAACACAGTTTAAATCAAATTAAATACTGTATTTTTTTTTAAAAAAAGTGCAGATAAAGGTACTTAAATTCTCTTATACGTCCAGTTGAATATAACCAAGTTCTTAGCTGGCCAAAGCTGAGGTTTTTAAGCAATAAAAATTTCACAATGCACCACTTAAAAAGGCAAGGACAGGAAATCAAAGAATGTGGATTACAGCTGCACTTTCATGCAAAATTGATAAGCTGAGTGTTAAAAAATTGCATTGTTGTCAGGGTAGAAAATAGGAGAAGGTACAATACAGGGGAACAAGGAAAGATATCACATTCAGTAAAGTAGGAAAGATGGCCTTTGGTTCAAAGGTTGACAGTCAGAAGGTATTTTCTATACTAAATAACCTTCATTTGTTTGCTTATCACATATCATCTTGAAATGTGATTGAGATGACAGAGCCATGACATTACATATCACACAATCAGGTCTTCTTCAGCCTTCAAAAGGATGGCAAACTGTTTTTGTAAACCAACAACCAAGATTTCTACAGAACAACATTATCACTATCTACTTATTTATTGTTTGTTTGTTCTGCAGAGATCCATCTAGGCAAAGCCCATTAACAATGGATCCGAGAGAGAGAAAAGTTTTAGACATACAAGATTTACTAACTGAAAGTCCACAGTGTGAGCATAATTTCTACAGATACAGTCATGAGTGCATCCATTTGTACTGCAGTATTACAGACCGACATCTCTACTTCAGTCACACTGCAGTCAGTAATATTTACAGTTAGTACCAGTCTACACATAATGGTACCAGAGAAGATAAAACATAAAATGGAAGGTGATTTATGAATCAGGCCCGTATAGTTCAAAAGCAGTGAGATGGCACAGCAAAAGATGTCAAACTGTCCTTGGTTCATAAAACAGTTGAACATAGTAAGATCATGGTGTCATTTTTATGGAATGTAAGCAGCATTTGCTGGGGCTGTTGGCATTGAACAAATTATTATAAGTCAATGTAAACTGTATTTTCAGATGTGGTTATATTCTTATTTTAAAACAAATCATTGACTGAGACCCTCTAGCATGACAATAGGATTTCAATTAATAATTTCTATATGTCTACAAATAATAAATCGGATTATCAAATATCAATGTACAGTATCTTCAAAAAAGAAGTGTTCTGATAACTGACACTGTAAAATATTGTTAAGTTGTGCAAGTCAGAAGTATTTTCTATCCACCACAGATACATGTTGGTCAAAGGAGAGTCTGTTATAAATATATTTCCCTAAGTCCATCATGACAAAGCCAACTTCATGCTACTCAAGTCAGAAGTGACAAACTTCATGACACTCATGCAGACGGGAACTGAAAGTTTGATTGCTGAATCCTACACTAAGGCACTGTATGAGCACATCCACTCATGCATGACTCGTGCCATCCCCAATAGAACCAAGAAGCTCTCCCCCAAAAAAAGGAAGCCAGTCTGTGGTCCCTTGCCATAAACAAACTTTACAACAAAAGGAAGAAACTGTTGCAGAAAAGAGGAAAATCCCAGGATGCAAAATCTCCCTTACCAGCCTCAGTAAGAAGCTGAGATCCCTCATAAAATCCTCCAAAGCTAGTTGCAAAAATAAAATTGCCAAAGATTCCAAAGACAACCACAAGGCATTCTATAGCTATGTCAAGAATCTAAATGGCAATGCTCAGCTCTGCTCTGAGCTACAGCAGAAAGGCATTAAATATACTGATCCCAAGGATATTGCCAATATCCTGGCAGATCGATTCAGTGCAAACTTCACCCCTCTCTCACCCCCTAAAGGGCCCACCTCAATATCGAAAGATTGCCAAATATCCTGGTAATAACGGCCACACAGATAAAAAACGCACTGTCCAAAGCTAAGAATATAGCATCCATGGGAAAAGATGACATCCCAGGCTGTGTACTATATGAACTACAAAATGAACTGGCACCTCACCTAAGTGTCATGTTTAATCATAGCCTCACCTCAGGCTTTGTGCCCACTGAGTGGTGCACAGCTACAGTTATCCCACTCCACAAGGGGAGATCCACCTTGGATCCCAGGAACTACCACCCTAACAGTCTGATGAGCCTGATCTGGAAGGCCATGGAACGTATTATCATGGAACTTATAAACAAAGACATTGGCAACCTTCAAACACTGGACCCACGTATTTTGGGTTTGTGAAGGGCCGATCTTGTCTCCTGAGCCTGATTGACTTTGAATCAGTCTCCAGAGCTGTGGACAAGGGTAAGATGGTCCACACAGCCTATCTGGACCTCACCAAAGCCTTTGACACCATCACTCACTCGGGAATCATAGATAAACCTACTAAGCTGGGCATTAATCCCTGCATCACTCAATGGTTTGCCAACTGGCTTACTGACGGAATCCACACTGTAAAAGTAGCTGACTCCAAATACAGTTCCAGACAAGTGACAAGTGGAGTACCTCAGGGTTCAGTCTTGGAACTGTTCTTGTTTGGCATCTACTTCTCTGATGTACAGGCCAACACTAAGGGACTCTGGCTAACAAAGTCCACAGATGACTGCAAACTGGGAGCCATTATTGAATTCCCAAATGATGTGGATATTCTACAAAAGGCCCTTACAGAAACAGATGCTTGGTGCCAGAGCCATGGGCTCAAGCTCAATGCCAAGAAATGTATAGTTATCCCCTTTGGGAAAAAACATGTACCTGTGAATTACCACATAGGTGGCAGTACACTAAACACCGAAAGTGTGATAACAGACTTCGGGGCACAGATGGACAGTGGTCTCACCTTTGATAACCACATCGCCACAACATTCAGGAAATCCTTCTATGTGGCACACCTCATCACTAAGGGCTTTTCATCCAGAAAAAAGGAGGTCATTGTCCCACTGTACTCATCCCTCATTAGACCCATTATAGAATACACACCCCATTTGGTATGTACCTCTCAAGACATCTGTAACAACTGGAAAGGACGCAGAAATTCCTCACTAAAAGAATCATAGGCCTAAAGCAGATGCGCTATGCTGACCATCTAAAAAAACTCCACCTATACTCTGTCACATATCATCTACTCAGAGGCGATCTCTGCTTAACATAGAAAGGCCATGTCAAATCCAGAGCTGTTGGACATGCTACACTTAAAGAAATCCTAATCCCTCAGCGACATATGCTCCAGGGATCTAAATCTTGTCATCACAGTGAACAAAACATGCTGGAGGGATAGGTTCCTTACCCAGAGACTCCCCATACTCTGGAATAGACTGCCCATACATATCAAGCAGAGCACATCTTTGTCCCTCTTCAAAAGGAACCTTGATGATTGTATGGGAGATAGGAAATTCACCCCGGGGATCACGTAAGTCACCCTGCTAGACAGGGGTCCAGGGAATTAAATACTATGGGAAGAAATAGCCAAGGAATTGTTATGGCTAGGCTTGTATAGGCCCTAGGGCCATAGCCTAGTACCAACCTATGAACAAATTTAAATGGAATGTTATATATATGGCAAGTGGTAGTGATGCTAGATTTACTAAAGGACTATGCTGCATTTCCTGGTATGTATGGTAACCCCATGATTAATACACCAAGAAACTGTTTGATCCAGCCCTTGCTGGAGAATTTGATTATCAGCAAAGTCAGTTAGCCAAAGTCTTTTGATATCAGCTTTTATGTTACAGACATATATACTGAAGAGTTGTGGGACACCACTTTCTGTGTAGAGCAAATACCCCTAACCTAAACAGTATGGGTTCTGCCAGACAGACAATTACTATTCCGGTGAACTATGTATGGGTTAATCTTGAGGTAGGATAGTTTGCCAATAATCCCAGCATGAGGGATAGTGTCAAAGGTCTTGGCAAGTCTAGATACACAATGTGGACAGTGTTTGCCTTATCCATGGCCTCAGTAACCCTTTCCAAAATCTCAACCAGGTTAAGCAGGCAGGATCCTTCTTTCATAGAGCCAGACTGATGAATATCCTGGGGTATAAGGTCACCTATATCATTGTTTATTTGTTCTAATATAATACATTCCAAAGCCTCACAAATAAGACTAGTGAAACTAACAGGCCTATAATTCTCAGGGTAATAGAGGGACCACCTTTATGCAAGGATACCAGAGCTAATATTCTCCACTCCTTGGGGACATAACCATTGGAAGCACTCAGAGTGAAGAGTTTATGGAGAGATTATTGCTAAGTGGGACTTTATACTTCAGGAGGCATCCAGGGACATTGCTAGGACCCATGGAAGTAGTCATTTGTAATTCTGGAAGTTATGAAAAGGACTTGACCCAGTTTGGTCTCAAGAGGGGGAGTGTGAAGGGGAACAGAAGCATTATTTATTTTTTGTCATATAAATGTTTGTTTATTTCTATTATTCTTGTAGCAAGGTCAGGGCTTACATTGCAAAATAAATAACTGCCCTATTTATGATTTTATTTGTTTGTTTAGTCTTTCGGCTTTCCCGGTTAGGGATCGCCACAGTAGAACTCTGGTCTGCTCATGATTGGCAGTGGATTTTTACGGTGCTGAGTTGCCAGCCCGACACCCAACCTTCAAAGAAGGCACGCCCATTCACGCTCACACCTACCTGCATGTCTTTAGTGTCACTCAACTGCAGGGAGGACATGCAGACTCCACACATAAGGCGCTCCAGCCGAGAATCGAACAGGAGAACCTCTTGCTGTGAGGCGACAACACTAACTGCTGCACCACTGTTTGTTTATCCTAAAATAGACACTGATAAACAGCGTGATAAATAAATAAATATATCTGTCACAAGTCAAACAGTCACCACTCTGTGCTTGTCAGTGGGCCAAGTCCTTTTCATCCCCTCTAACCAATAAAAAGCCCTATGCAATTATTATGCATCAACCCTATTCAGAAAAAATGAAAAAATAATGGACAATAAAATGAGCACCGAATCTCTACATGAAAAGTTGCACATGCCTAAAACCAAGCCCCAAGAAACAAAATTCAACCTTATTAAAATGAAAAAAGTAAATGGTAACCACAATGAACCAGTCTGAAAACAGCATTACTGGTAAACCTGACCCAAAACTAAAAACTAAAAAAAATCTATATAACTATAAACTAATTAAAATAAATAACTTAGCAAAACCCTATAAAACACCATTAGTAGTATAAAAAGATAAAAAATTATCCCAACACTAGAGTAGAAAACAACACATGACATGACCCATTCTTCATAAAAACCCATGTAACTTGCAAAAAATATGTTCAACAATCTATGCACATACCACTGAAATTAATAGCAATCCAAACTTAAAAATAGGATAATGGAATACATAGATATTTGACTTGTGTGATACATGAAATATGTTGTACTATAGAACATTGGAATTCAGTTCATGATCTGTGGTTTTGTCATTTATCTTGATAGTATAAATATATGTAATGCATATGTCCATGATTTGGCATTAAGTACATCTGCTACAGTTGTTCTTGTTTTGCCTACCCTACTGCAGCGCCCCTTGTCACTGTAAAACTTGGATACTTATGTAATTGTTCATCAGGATTTTTTTTCTTACAGGAAACATAGTAAATAATTAACAGCATTGGGTCATGCTTTTTTTCCTTCCTCATGCCAAAGTGCTACTGTGTTGCAACAGTCATTAAGTGCTAAGTAAGATCCACCCACCTAGAGCCTACTCCTTCCCATTTTTGCACATAGGGTCAGGGTGTCACATTAACAGTGACAATCATCTAGAGCCAATGTTCTTACCACTGAGTGGTTAGCCCTGACATGGTTGTTCTTCTACACCACTGATTTGGAGGCACACTGATACCAATAACCATTTTGGTGTGTCCAGTCCATCTACAGCGCTTCTTTGGAATGTGGGAAATCACAACCTGTTTTCTTCTTATTTTATACAACTTCAGCACTTAAGGCGTTCACAGCAATCGTAATAGGCTGTGATGATGAGGAGTTGGCCACCAATATGGCCACAACTTAATTAAATAAGTTCAAAGCTACAGATGTATTACTCTATTAACTTTGCTTTCTGTAGGTTTTTGAATTAACTTCTCAGCTAAAAGGAATTTCCTGAAGCCAGTAGGTATTGTATTATAGCCACTGAGAGAGCCATCCTATTTGCCAACGATTGTAAGAGAGTTAATCTGACAGTATGGTAAATGCAAGTGCATGTTATATGAGCTTATTTCATTCTGGGACCCTGTACAATGACTACCCACAGATCAAAACTGTGAAGACTAAACTGGATACTCCATTTCAGCAGTTCACCAAGCTTCTTACTAAAACTCCTGAAATAAAAATATTGGCTACTGCCAATAAATCTAACAATGAATCATAAACAGTGAAAACAAGGTTTTCACAATCTTCCATCTCCTTGAAAGTGTTACATCTCAGAGAAACTCAGAAGACAGTAATAGACTAACATGCTCCCTTTACTGTGATCCTGAAAAAAACTTTATAACATAGAAAACAAGGACAGAAAGAACAATCTAAGATTGCGTGACTTGAGCTGCTAATGAGCTGTTTCCTGTGGTCCATTTGTCCTAGATTTGATTTCTTCACTCTCAATTGCCTAACTATGTGACTCTCAACAAGTCACTTAACCAGCCAGCACTCCCAGGTTGAGTGAGAAAGAAGGTCCCTGGAGATCAGTGCTCTACCCCAGTCAACAAATACAAATAAAATAAAGATACCCATCTATGTCGAGAAACATTACTACCTTACTAGCAGTAATAGGTGTTAAAAAGGCACATCATAATCTTGGGCCCCCTCCTGCACCTGACCAACCCCCCAGCCACATCGCTACATAAAACAAATGGGCTACGCTGGCACATATTTATTCAAGTGTTAGGAGGGCCTCAAGTCTTGGCAATATTTTGTTCAGTTTCCTGGTATTGAGATGTGCCACCATAATGTAAGCCAGACTGAAATTTGCTAGGTTGGCATATCCAAAAGATGGACTTTACCTAAAAAGGACATGGAGACAGAAAAGGTTTTACCAATGCTCCCTGGAATGGTGCCATATAGTTAACCAATTGTTCAAGTTAATTATTCTGTTTTGCAAGTGTAACATCATTCTCAGAGATGGCCCGAGAGTGATAAAGACAAATGTCATCCCTGCCTCAGCCACATGCATGGAGAGCTCAGGCATGTCTCCCTGTAACTTCCCTAGGACAGAGGCTCTACATCTGGTCATTCTGCTGTGAGCAACTTCAAGTTTGCATTCATATTTGGGGTGGAGGGAACCACTGGCTGTGGCCATTTCATGACTCCAGGCACCAGAGAAACATCTGTCTGTGACCCTGTCTTTGCTCATTCTGGTAAGAGGAACATACCAGTGTCTGGCTATAGAGTCACCTATTAATTATTTGGAATTGTGGTGTGGCCACATCCTTAGAAATCTTAAGGGTGTGAGTTTGGAGCCAGAACAGTTTCTGTTAGTTGTAGGTGAAGGTGCAGGTGAGGATGTTTTTTTCTGGGGTATGGTACCATATGGATGAGGTTTGTCTATGCTTAGGTAGTGATTTATATACAAATTCAATATAAGTAAGTCTGTCACTGATGTAGCTGACAATCTGCTTATTGATATATGTGGTGCATGGTAGTCTAGTCTCCTAAGTATTTGTACCTTTCACGAGTTGTACCATAGCAGGATGAGTGTAAACGATTATCAGTAAGAGTAAGGGATCTGCAGCGTTACCTCAAAGTTTTAAATGCAAGTAGAAATGGAACAGAATGGGACAAAGCAAAACGTGAATCCATGACGACAGGGACCAGTGCACGATTAAATAAATCTAACAACTAAACTTGGTGAATTATCACAAGGATAAAAGGAGCCATGAATTCAACAATGGTTCTCCTGTACTCTTTCTAGCTTGTTACTATTAGAGCTGGTCTTAAAGCAGCTGCGTGCAGCTAGGAATCATTGTCCTTCTGCTCCTTCTGTCAACAGGAGCAAAGTGGCAGTACTAATCCCATGTCCATTCTGAAGAAGCAGGTCGCAGGCTCTCCAGTAATGATTTAGTGCTGTTCCAGATGAGGTAGGGGTCAGTAGGCTAATTGCAGTCTTCTCTTGGTAGCTACACTTGGTGGCTTGCTCAGCAGCTCAGTGTAATGCAGCACAGAGATGCACAATTGTCTGATATTTAAACTGAGGAAATTCCCAGATAAACAGCAACGAGACCAGCTGAGGAAGTTTTGCACACAATATGCAGTCAGAGACAGCCAAAAATCAATATTCCTCTCCTCCAATCATAGGTCTATAGGTGTATGCTAAGCTAACAACCACTGGGGTCTTTATAAGCCTAGCCATGCAATCCTAATATATCCCACAAGTTATTCTGCCTTAGAGGTTATTTTAAGGGGTTATGTTAGTTAAAGCATGGTTTAACAACTGCCTCTGTTTGTCAGAGACATAGATGTCAGACTAGGGGTGAATATCTGATTTACCATCTACTGGTCCTGGTTGCACTTGAATACAGTTAGGGAAGGACTCTGTCTCACATAAATAGGAAGCCTGTTCCAGTGAATCGGAATTCTGTGAGATACATACCTGTCCCTTCAACATGTAATTTTTAAGCAACAAGCAAAGTTTAAATCCCTAGATTGAGTCATTCTGATGCTATTCATTTTGCAGATGTGCAAAAGGTCCATCAGAGTGGGATCCAAGGATGCCTTGTATGTCAGGTATAAATCATCTCTCAACAGTCTTTAGGAAACTGAATATAGAGATAGGGCTTTGAGCTGAACTGCACAGGGCATTGTGTTTACGCCCTGTATTCTTTTTGTGAGGAATGTCTGTGGAATTTCCAGCTGTTGCATATGTCTGGTCAGGTACATACTGAAGGGGTCATTATACATAATGATGGGCCTGATGGGAGATAAAGAAGCACAGTATTGCGTGAAAGCTTGTTGCTTGCATTTTAATAAATTAAATTTAAATTTAGTTGGAGTTGTTGTAGCCAGTGGAGTGTTTTCATTTCGCTTTACATGAGGGCTGAGTACAGTGGCACGATGACTTCCCTGGACCTAGATGTGTTGTCCTTACTTATAAGTTGAGTGACATAGAATTATTTTCTTACTACCTCAGACACATGTCGGTTGAAAGCCAGGTTACTATTTACAAGACTCCCCAAATCCCTGACTGCTGGGTCTTCTTTTAGGGCTGTTTTATCAACAGTGTAGTTTCTCTGGGTGGCTGACTTCCAACAAGGTACTATCATACATTTCTTGACATTGAGTTTTAAGCAGTGGCTTTGGCACCAGTCATTTGTCTGTGTTAGACCTTCATGTAAGATATTAGTATGATTGCTGATAGCTTGCAATTGTCTGCAAACGTGGTAAGCCAGAAGCCCTCGACATTGACTTGGACTTCCGAAAAATAGATGCCAAAAAGGAGTGGACACAGCACAGAGCCCTGGGGGACTCCACAGGTGACCGGCCTCTTTGTGGACATGGTCTCTCCAATCTAACTTCCTGAGTCCTGTCTGTGAGCCAATTGGCTATCCAGTAAGTTACATAGGGGATTATGCCTAATTGCATGAGTTTGTTTACAAAGCCTGAGTGGGATATTGTATCAAATACCTTAGTTAAGTCAAGGTAGGCAGTATGCACCATGTTACCCTCATCCATTGCCTTGGTGACCTTCGCAAAGAAGTCCAACAGGTTCAGTAGGCATGACCATGTCACAGGCCCTCCAGTGATCAGAAATCTTATCTAAGATGTTGCATGGATCATTAGGTTTCTTTCAGTCTTCCTGTGGTAGATGCACTCTCAGCGCAACAAAACACAGAGATGCACAAGTGTCTGAAATTTAAATTGAAGAGTTTCTCACTGAAGTAACAAACTAACTGGTGAAGGCCTATGCACAACACCTAATCAGAACCAGCAAGAAATCATTGTCTGTCTTCCTTCTCTCTCCAGGAGCAAAGCATTAGCACTTACACCAAGATGGCTACTGAGAAGTGGATCACAAGTTCTCCACCAGTCAGTAGTCTCTGTGAAGACTAGGAATTAATGTCCAAGTGCTCCTTCTCTTACCAGATGCAAAACAGCAATACTAATTCCAGGCTAGTTCCTCAAGAGAGGTTTGAGGTTCAAAGGCTCACCAGTGATCTGTAGTCTCTTCCCAGGTGTTGCATATTTTAAAAGTAAGCCGGAAAAAGGATTAATGTTGTAGGTATTGTAATATGCTTTGCATCTCTTCACACATTCCAACTAACTGTAATATGTGTATGCTCCAACAAAGAAGCAATTATGTCCTCCCAGCAAGTTAGAATTAATGCAGAACATTGAAAAGTGAATCCATAAGGACATTTGTAAGGCGTTTTTAATTTTTTTTCCTTTTTAACTTAAAACAAAAGGTTTATTTTTTAACAGAATAATTTGCATGCATGTGAACACTGTTTTATTGAAAATAGTGTTCACATGCATGAACACTATTTTACTGAAAGTGAAGTTCAGTGTAAATACACTGAACATGATACTTAACAATGACTAGACCACACATACATATATACATGGATGGCATAGTTCCTTGATATCAGTTTCTTTGAAATGGAAAAAATAGCAACCAATATGTATAAAAAACTAACTCCACTGACAATCTCGTTTTACAGAACTCCAGTGTATATCCAGAGCATTTAATTAAATAATTTCCTTGTAGTGAATTCTTGAGAGCTCACAGAATTTATTCAGATGATGATGATGATAGTTTATAAGATGTTGCCCTTCATATTATTGGAAATTTGCAGTCTATGAATTACACTGGTGGTAGTTCCATAGCTGTAGCTACATCAATTGGTTCCATGGGCTTTGGTGCACCCTCCTTATCCAAGCTTAGGACCAGAAAAAAAGTCCCCCAGAATCCGTAACTACGTAAGATGCATAATACCTCCTTGCAACCATCTTATATGCTGTAGAAAACACTGACTGGGATACAGAAAAAAAGCCCATCGGCCTAAGTGGGGAGCTATTGTATAGTGACATAAGTTACATAACTCCTCTTTGATAAACTGTAGCAAGCAGATCTGTTAAATGACAGCAAACCACTCCTTGCTATAGAAAGAATGACTGAATATTATTCATTCACTAAACACCCAGGAGTGTACCTCTGGTTGCTCAAATGACTGCCAATAACAATCACATCTCCTAAAGAGCGTGTACCTTTGGCTATCCCTTGCCATCACTCTGTAACATGACACTTCATATATAACACCAGTTTTAACACTGGAGATATTTAGTCATCATTTGTTTTGCCCACTTGTTGAGGGAATCCCAAGAATAATAAAGATCATCGGTCATCTTTGGTCTGCAAGGGTTGCTCCCTTTGTCCTTATATTGATTAGGCCATCACCCATCATTTAAGTGTTCGTGCTTTTACTGCTAAACCATACCAGTGCTGTTATAGTCATTATTGGTGATTTGTTACGTACATTATCCATGTGAGAAATTTTACATAGTCCAAACTAATGAACAGATAAGGAAATAAATGTATATCGATGCTTCAAAGAACATTTTACTAGCACTGTTACTAATCCAGTGGCATTTTTTTAGAGTGCCCATAAGACTTTCAGCTTTTAATTTGTTTTCTAATAATCCTGTCAAATATTTCAGAGATATTACTACAAAAATAAGCCTGGTATATAATTTCTTTTAACAGATTACAACTCTATGGCCTCAGTAATGAGCTTACCATTTAATACTTATTGCAATTGCTACATTATGTGTGTTAATTTAATTATTTAATGTTATGCATACAGTTTTTACACTCTGTCTCTTAGTGATATGTCTTATCTTCTCCTTAGCCTGATGTCTTTGAATTGTCATGTTTTCACTTGTTCCTTTTTGTTATACAAACAACGTTTATTCTCACTTTATTAATCTTGAAGACATCATATTAAGGCAATAATTTAATGGATGATGTAATAAAGTTTATTATTTTAATATGATGCTAGATTTCCACTCTGCATGGCTGTAAGCCTTCTGTAATTGTTTTCTGCATTTTTACCAATGCTGAGGTAATAACAAAAGGCACCACTGTCCCCTAAGTGTTCCCACCTTGCCACTGAGGTTCTTGTCTGTGCCACAAATGATGGACATGACCTCAAGCTCTAGAAGAATTTTAATAAAACAGGAGATGTACTGATGTTTGCAGTATGACTGCCGTCTTCCTCTTCCTTTGCCCTTTAAGAGGAATTGCCAGTAATATCAGTGTCACTTAGCGATTTTTCTCCATTTTCTTACTTAAAACATCAGTGCTAAACTCTTTTCAATCAATTCAGCAGCTCACCAACTTTAAGATTCCAAAGCACACCTCCTATATTTGTGGGGCAGCTCTCCACCCAAATATTTGGGAATTAATCTCCACTCATCTGCAGTGGTCTTGCAGGATATTTACTTACAGCCATTGTGAAGAAAACATTTTAAACTCACTTATAACTGGAAGAGGCTCAATTTGTAATCAATGGGTGGAATTAGTGCTCTGCCAATAAAGTATCTTCCTGTGCTCTGTTAAGCCATGAGGCACACACCCCTAGTCCATAAATGCTCTGTTAAGCCATGAGACACATCCCTAGTCCATAAAACTTTATGGGCTGTAGAAAACTGAAACACTTATGTGACACTTTGTGTGGGGAGCAAAAATAAATAAGGTGCCATCCAAGGTTCTTCATATTCATAATAAGTTAGATATTTTTCAGGCCTGTATTTAAATATGACCACAGGGAGTGCTGAGAAGTTCTAAGCCTGACCAAGAAGCGAATGACGTGGAACAATGCAACTTAGAAGTTATTCAACATATTCTCCCCAAAATTCAACACAGTTGGCACATCATGTCTGAAGTTTCTGTAACTCTGCCAAAAAAGTCTGATGTCTGGTCATTGAAATACTGCTCCACTGCTCCACTCACCTTTGAATCACTTGAAAATTGCTGCCCTTTCACACTCTTTTAAAGATTTGGAAACAGGAAATAGTCGGATGGAGCAAGATCTGGTGAGTAGGGTGGATGTTTTGTGCACTCAAACCCCAGTTTCATCAGAACACCCATCATTTTGCCAGCCTTGTAAACAGGTGCGTTGTCTTGCAAAAAGAGAACTCCTTTCTGCAGCGTCCCTATTCTTTTTTCTTTCAATGCCGCCTTTAATTTGCACACCAGATTGCAGTAGTATTCTGCATAAACTGTTTGGTCCTTTATAGGTTTATAGGTGTTTACTAGGCTAATGACCGCAAGGGCCTTTTTAAGCCTAGCCATGCATCCCAAATCCCTGACAAGTTCTGATACCTTTTATAAGTGTAAGCATGGGCTTGGGAGATGAACCATTTACAGGTTTCCTGTTTGCATTAGAGACATAGGTGCCAAACCGATGAATTTCTGTTTTCTGATCCAATTGTCCAAGTTGGACTTGAATTGGGTTAGGAAGGAGCTCTGTTTCACATGGATGGGGAGCCTGTTCCATAGTCAGTCATTACAACACCTCCCTGATCCAAAAACACTGTGGCCATGACCTTTCCTGCTGACTTTTGGGTCTTGAACTTCTTTGGCCTTGGTGAACCTGAGTGTTGCCATTGCATGGACTGTTGTTTTGTCTCAGGATCATAGTGGCATAACCATGTTTCATCAACAGTAACTAGTCATTCCAAAAAGTTGGCACCAACTCAACAACAATACTGCAAAATCAACTTGGAAGTGTCCACTTGATGTCTTTTCTCGTCAGCATTCAAAAATTTTGGGTGCCCACTTGTCTGACAGCTTCTGCATTCCCAGTTGCTCATGGTTTATAAACCCAACACATTCCCTGGATATCTGTAGTGTCTCAGCAAATGTTTTAGCCAATATTCACTGATCTGCCAAAATCAGGTCATGGACATGGGTAACAATTTCACACCATTTGAGGCCTCCAGGACCTTGCTGCATCCTCGGTCTCAAAATCTCCATGCTGAAAGTTTGCACACCACTTCTTCACAGTTGAATAAGAAGGGCAGTTCTCACTCAATGTTTGCATCATACATTCATGGATTTCCTATGGAGTTTTCATCTTCAGGAATAGGAACTTCATGATGGCTTGGAGTTCTACACTTGAACATTCCACACTTTTCATTGACATGGTTCAATCAATGAGCTGAAACAATGTCAAAACATAGCATTACAATTCTGCAAATTGGCACTTTACAAGATGAAATAACCCTTTTTTCAGCCACAGAGGCAAAATAACACTCAGAATTTATAAAGTTGGTCAGGCTTAGAACTTTTCGTCACCCCCTCATAAATGGATATGATGTGGCTTTACCCATTAGGAATTACATCCAGCTGGACCTTTTCTTACCACCATTTTGGCCCAGATAAGAGGCCATGATTTCAAATAGCTGTTCACACCTAACAGTGTTGTTGTACTCCCCTCCCCCTGCACCTTTGCTACAACCTATCTCAATAGCTTTTGATAAAAGTTCCACAAAAATTCTTCATTTTCCTTAATAGTATTTCAAGTCTGCAGAGGAATGCAGGAACTATTGGATCATCCTAATGTAGCTACAAGCATAGAAGAATGTACTGAACAGACTGGGCAGGACTGGAGCTTCATTACCTAAATGATCTGCTTCAATCATTAGGCTCTCAGCACACATCTCAGGCTTCATTTGGTTTTCTGAGGAAGAAATACCAAGTTGCTAAGTATTGCATTTGAAGCTACCTGCAAATATGCCACTCTGTCTTCATCTCCTCACTGGCTGACATCCCCTGGTTCTTCTTACTTTCAATATAAAACATATTTAGGTCGAGTCTCCCTGCTTACATTACTAATGTGTGCTAACCTAACTCTAAACCTGCCCCTGCATATAACCCTAACCCAACACCTTATCTTAGGGAAAAGATTTCCATAACACTGCCACTGTTCAGTAAAAAATTGGTCTGAATGTGGTAGCATGATTCTGTTGTATACCTATGATTACCCATGTTATTTTTAATTTATTATTTTTACCCTTTTGCAGTAAAAACATGTTATGCAGAATAATAGTAACAGACTAAGACAAATACAATACTGAATCTCGAGTGTGTGTGTGTGTGTGTGTGTGTGTGTGTGTGTGTGTGTGTGTGTGTGTGTGTGTGTGTGTGTATGTATATATATATATATATATATATATATATATATATATATATATATATATATACGTATATGTATGTGAGTAATGCATTTATAAATTGGAGTACTCACTACCTCAACATTTGAGAAACAGCTTGCAACAACTTTAAGTATGAGTTCCACCCCTAGTTTCTAAATAATATTTGTCATAAAGAGGCATGTAATATAATAATTAGGGCATTTAAAAAGACAGATTATAGGCATTGTTACCTTAACACTCCACTCTTATTCTGCAGGCATTAACTGAAATATCCTGATATTTCAGCTGTCCCTATTCTTCACAATCATGCATGGCACACACCACGGAAAAGGCATCCTCGATTCTGATTCAAATTCAGTACAAATAATTTGAGAGGTATGTAATGCTCAAAAAGCAGAAAGAGCATTCAGTTTGATACCCAAAAGTTACAGCACATGTTCCAAATGAAAACTCATGAGAGGGCAACTTTTTTTTTGCTACTCTACCATCATCTGACACACTAACCTTACTGTGAATTTCTTTCTTTTTTGATAAAAAACAACTGCTGACTCAATTTAACTTCATTCACAAGTATCTTCATAGCTGATGGAAGGAATAGACGATCACATCCAGAACCAGATCATGGTCAAATGGTGCCCTCATGCAGCACCACCCCCCTTCCTGGCAGCCATTCAGTGTCCCATTACTTGGCCATCTCTCCCCAGTTACCATAAACACTGTTCAAATCTGTCAGTGTGCATATTGTTTTCTTCTTTACTTCTACAATGATTACAGATATTTGGATTTAATTTAAAATGTTTATTTCAAATTTTATAGCACAAACAATGATAGCTATTTGCTAAATAGAACAATACAGTCTCACAATGAAAACTGACTTAGCATGTGAAACAGTAAATTTCTCGGCCCTTGAAACCCACAGTCATTGAAAATGCACCGAAACCCACATTCATAGAAAATGTATCTGTCTAGTAGCAGAGTAAGTGTACCTTTGGGCTGTTTGCAAACCATAGGCATTAGCACACATTTTTAGGACCATGTGTAAATGCAAGTGTTCTTTGAGTCCCCTTCCTGATTGTATTAAATTATATTCCTTGTTTAATATAGGAACACTTTTTAGTATGTTTTAAATTTATAGTTTCACACATTTTTCCAGTAGGCAGTGAATTAAAATGCATGAACCAATGACAAAACTACCCATTTCGGAACATTTCAGCCATAGGAGGCCACTCACACGGCTGTCATTATAATCCATCAGTTTCACTCAATATGCATAATCTCTAAAGAAGTAAATCATCTGAATAATTCCATGTTTCCATGCTAAGGAGAACTATTACTAATGCAGAGGTTACTGCTCCTGCTCCACACCCCATATAGCATGATCACCCCAACTGTCCTCTCTAACTTATATCCGAAATCCGTCTTTCACGCTTGTATTGCTCTTATATTTTCCTCTCTATTCTCTTCTATACTTTATTTCTTATCCTCTACCTGCCATTCCCTGTCTTCTCTGTCTAACTACACTCCGCCTACTATATTGTATACAGTTTTCCATCTCTTATTCTGTTCTTAACTTTAAGCAATATCATGAAATATTTAGGACTGTTAAACTTCCTCAAAATATTTGTAAGCATACGTGATTTGTTGTAGCTAATATTTGTTTTTATACTCAATTTTTGTAATTTAACTGAATGTTTGTACTTGTATGTCTTTTGGAGCTTTTCTCCGCAGGCCCCCACAGAAAACAGGTTCTTCTCGGCCCAGTGGATACTCCTGGTAAACAAATGTAAAATAAAATAAAATAAATAAATAAAATACTGTTAGTAAAGAACTTTGCATTTCAGTGTTTCATCTGCAAATGCAGTGCCTGCTGGCCTTGAAGAATAAATTGCCTGTTAAATTTAAAAAAAAATGGTGTACTGTCTGGTGATATGTAATAAGGAATGGCCAGCAAACTGACAACCAACTCATAGGTACTAGGAATCTCATCCAAAATCAACCTACCTGGTGTGGTAATAGAACTCACAACCTTCTGCACCAAAAGCAACCATGCTACCTGTTGCACTGCTGTCATTGACTATGAGTAATATAACTAAGAAACTGTAAGAGTGATATTGCTCCTTTTTTTATAAAAAATAAAATAAAATTTAAGGAGACCTGAAAGTTGGTGTGAAGGTTTAAAGCAGATGCCTATAAGTAATTAAGGTTCAGAATTTGACTCTGAGCAAAGTCACTCAACTAGACAGTCCCCCCCTAACTGAGACATTTCAGACACACACACACACACTTGTTATCTCCTCTGGAATTAATCTTTTGCTGTTTTACACATAGGAACAAATGAATGTTGCTACACTACCTGTCCCTCTGTAGTCTCCTCTGCTTCTGGGATTTTTCATAAATGCTGCCATTTCTACTGTGTTTTTGTCCCGAAACAGAAACTCAGAATCTCTCTTTCTGTGCTGCTAGTTTGCTACTCAACTCTCCTGTGTGCTCATACTGCGTCTTGAAGATGTAACATTGACATTTATAGGGCTGTCTTTCTCTACTGCTAATCTGACATACTGTTACTTGCAGATGTTCTGTAGGGGGTGGGTTCTGGGGCTGTTTTTCTTTAGAGAAGGGATTTTTTTTTTAATGGAAGGGGATTTTTTTATATGGAAGGGATTTTTTTATTATTTTTTATTAGGAAAGAAGACCCCTCCAACTAACATGGACTGTAGGCAACTTTCTACATCGCATAGTGTTGGAGCCAGTTCTGATCACATCTGTGTGTCAATTATGTCCATAATTTCATAAGAAATTGTTGTGGTAAAGGATGTATTGTAGAGCTATGAAACACCTTTAGAGCTACCACTGACCTGACCTGAGTTGCAATCGGGTTATTTGCTGAAGTAGCCACTGGAAAACTCCAGTCAAACTAACCAGCCCTTCATATCAGCAGACACATCACTCATCTAAAGTGTCCCTTGTATTCACAGCTTGGCAACATTTGTTTGCCTACTTAAAGATAAATCTTCCTAGCCTAGCATAATGTCTGCTATATTGGTACAGCAAAGTCCAGGCCCCCTTCTCCTGATGAGTTGAGTAGTTTCCATCAAAACCAAAATCATGTGCTTCCCCTTAATGGTATTGCTAAGGTGACGATGACAGACTGACTCTGAGAAAGTGTAAAACATGTCAATTTTTGGTCTCTAGCATCTAGTGATATGATAATATTTCTATGTACATAAGTCAATACCTGTGCATACAGCAGTCTTTGAGTTTATTGCTGATTTCATTCTGTATATCTAATGTCAGAAAGCTTTGCAGTCTACATCTGAATTCCCACTTCAACTAATGACAGTGTAAATAGGGTATAATAAACTGATCAGCTACTCAGCGTCTCATTCACTTTCCCTGCATAGCCTGTGCTCTTCAAATATGTCATGAAGGTTTTGTGTTTAAATGCATACCACTACTTAAAGTTTACTGAAGATTTGACAGAAGGATGTGGTCAGTAGAGACAAAGCAGTATTCAAAATGAGAGGATTTCAAAATGGCACTGTTGTACTGAGTTCTCTTGATTTTTTTTCCAGACACAGAAGTATATTAATTTCTCTGCTGGCAGAGAAAATAGTAGTTTATCTTGGGATTGTTTTTTTTTTTTTTTTTGCACTGGATTATGATGATGGCTTCTAGTGGTGTATGAGCATATTCAAACATCTGCTTTATCTTTTCACTATGTGCGGGTCTGCCAGGTTTACCTTCTTGTAATATCTTAATTCTAATCCTTGCCTCTCCTGAAGCCTTGAGTTCCATAACACTTTTTACTGCACCATTGCCTTTGCTAGTTGATAACAGAAGTCATGGCATCTTACAGCTACTAATCAAAAGAGTGGAGACACCACACTCCTGACTACGTATATATACCAACTCCAGGTTTGACATAGCTTGGAGAAAAGGAAATGCTGTAAGACACAGCTACCTTCAACTTGTCACTGAGTGAATATGTCTCCGTTTTCGCAGTTCAATCTTGCCATGCTAGAGTTCTTAGTCAGAATGCATGAAAATGTCTTCTGTTTACTGTTCACAAGGCCACAGTGTCTTAGGACACAGTGCCCTATCCAGATTATTGATACACGTTACTGATTTAAGGAACATAGTCACGTGTTGTGAATTTGATGGATTGCACAATGCAAACAGCACGAGTTAGAATTGTGTCTGACAAATAAAATGGTTAAGTAAGGAGGAGATTGTTAGGTAAAAACAGTTTTAAAATAGATAAAAGGCACACATGTATGTAAATCCAGCAAAGTATTTTTTCAGTTTAAACAATTAACAGAAGAATTAGAAGTGTGCATGTGAAAATAAAGTAAGTAGGTACTACGGTTGAACTAGGGGCATACAAAAAAAGACAAACCAGTACCAGAGATGTTTTATAACTTTAAACATGAATCAAGACAGTATATAACATTGGGTCAATAGTATAATAGCTGGAATGGGAGAAATAATTTTGGTAACATTTGTAAAATACAGAAAAATATGTTAAATAGCATATGCATGTGGTAGATCAGAACCATGAAAACAGGTGATTTATTTGCACCATGGCTATGGAAACAATACACAGTGTCCAAGAATGTTACAGTAAGACTCCATCTACCCATGCGTAAGAGTTGCATCATACTGCTATAGAGACCCCAAAAACAGCTGCTGACATCCACAAAGTTTACTACCTAAGCAAGACATGGAAGTAGTTTACCAAGCCTTTGTCTGTATCATTCACACACACACACACACACACACACACACACACACACACACACACACACACACACACACACACACACGCACAAACCTAGGTGGAATTTAGAGTCACCGATCAGCCTTCTTCGTTTTTGAGAGGTAGAATGAAACTGAAGTCCCCAAAGAAAAGCCACACAAAAAAGTAAAGACATGCATATTCCACAGAGAAGGCACTTCAGTTCAGAATTGAACCAGAGAACCTCTTGCTGTGAGGCAACAGTGCCATCCACTGCACTACTGTGCCACCCAACTCTAAGGATACAAGGAAGCAAAATGCACTGGGTGAGATATGAGTAAAATAGTTAAGAATAAATAATAAACGCGTTGTGTTTAACTTAGGTAGCATAACATCTGCTCAGATTTTGAAATTATTGAGGCTTAAATATAAGTCAAATCCTTCCATGTCAGAATTACTTACTACATTGCCTCTGGTTCAGAAATTGCTTATTTGCAAATGTAACAACTATAAGATACTGTTTCAGGTAAATGGACTAGAAGTTCCTACAGTATTTTGTTATTTGGTTTCTCCAAAGTTTGACATGATACAAAAAAATAATGATGTACATGTGAGAAGCAAATAAGACTTGTTGCATAATCTTTAATATTTATTTGCTGATCTGGCATGATAAATAAGGTAAGATTAAATGTCAGGTATACCAATCACCAGTCATGCATAGTCCATGAAAAATTGCAATAGCACTAAAGTGTAAATAGTGAAGGCATTGCACAGAAGAAAGAAAAAGAGCATGTCTGTGTCTGCAAATCAGAGTGATGGTAATAAACTGAGTGAATAGCATGGTTAGTGATTAAATAGAATAAGATTTTTGTTCCATAGATCTACAAAATCTTAATAGTGCAATAATTCATTACTGAGGGAAATTATCTACTTTATACTGTAGAATAATTGGTAACATGCACAACAGATACAAAATATTTCTTCATATTCAAATGGTAATGATTGGTTGGGCAAATTGTTAGATGAAAACAGTTGTGTACATTTGATATACCTAAAGGAATGTACAGATTTCTCCAATTAAATTTTTGTAATTTTGTCAGTAAAACAAGTGCTTCAGAGAGCTGCAGCACTGACGAGTGAAGGGTTTGCTTGTGTTAATAACATAGTTTATATTATGCTCTGGGATGTTAATGTAAAAGAACATGAGTCTAGACTGGTTAGCTACTTAGAAATGTGAGACAGCATAACCTCAAACTGACTAAAATAAGATGCTAGATCAGAGTTACAGAGTTAAGATATATATGAAGAGTTGGGAGGGTGGCCTAATGGTTAAGGTGTTTCACTTACAAACACAAGGTGCAGGGTTCGAGTCTCACAATTGGGATAATTGGCTAAGCTTAAAATGGCTCACAAGGGCTGTTAGCTAAGTACTAACCTATGAACCTATGAACCTATGCCATGATTTCACTTCACAATACCTGAAACTAGATTATGAGAACATTAGAGCTATTCTGCAGTTACTACCACCAGATGATAAGCAAGCTCTTATGAGATTTTGGGGCATGTTTTGGAGTTTTTCAAAGACCATTTGTAACATATTTGGAGTTGGTATGATGCTGAAGAAGTTGCTCAAGCAGGGTATGGCATGGCACTGGAATGTACAATGAGGAAAAAAACTTCAAATTGCTTAAATAACTAGCAACTAAGGCTGATGTGAATGTGTCTGTGACATTATCTGTTGATGTTATTCAGAAAGGTATAAGTGCTGTGATTTGGTAGGAAGAAACCCTGTGGCATTTGGATTCATAGTGCTCACTGACCACCAAAAGCACTATGACAGAATAAAATTCCTGTGGATGTTTATAGGTGTCAGAAGTATCACCAAGTTTAAAGTGATCACAAGCCATTGCAAAGAACTTTCAATAAGTCATTGCACAAGGAAATAAAAAGGCTGCAAAGAACATTTCCACATTTGCAAAACTGGAATTTACTGTTTAAAAGCAAGGAATTCAAATGCATATTTTGTTTCTTATTTTATCTCTTTTTTAACTGAATAAATGCACTGGGCACAATAGTCCCATGTCGAGTGACCATGAAACATCATCTAGTTAAGTGACTTGATCTGTCATGCAGCAGGCAAATAATTGTGAAGGGAATCAAACCATATACCCTTGACACAGGAATCAGCTGAGTAATTGCTCAGGGCTTTAGTCCTCTGCTCTCTTAGACATATGTAGTTACAGAATTATAAACCATATTTGAATTATTTCTACAAAAAAATGAGGATCTCTTGGGAAATAAAATGGATGTTAACTGAATTATTCCTCAACTACCTTTGATAGGGGATCCTACAGAATTCCAAAAATACAATGAGGAAAATCTAGAGATGGGAATGCTAGAGACAATGCAGTCTTACTTCTTAGGTCAATGGGATAAGAAGTGTATCAAGCCTATTGTATCAAGCACATAATTGTGACATATTAGTTGAGAGATAAATACTAAATAGACTTCGTGAGTCACATTTGGTAAAAATTATAAAGAAAATCATGTGATATTTTTCCAAGTCAGGCCAGTGCAGATTTGACAAGTAATGTTGCAGTGTGAAGTGTGTAATCCATATTGAAATAACAGTCTGAAAGAGCTGACAATGGCATTCACATTTCCAGCAGAGCTAAAAAAGTAAAATTCCAGCATCTATGTTGCTGTTAGCTCCTGAGACCTAGACTCAGGTACAAGATAGACTGAAGCACTACCACTGAGATCAGAGGCTAATATTACAGTGAGACTTCAGGTATGTAACATCTGGTTTCTAGCTTTAGACTTTACTATTGCAACTGCAACACAGTACAGAAAACTTATCATATAATCAGTTTTCCATACTGGTATTTTACTCAAAATGGTGCTAATAATTTAATGAACCATGTGGTAGGCAAACCTGAAGTCTTTCTCAGTTGGAGGAGGGAGGGGATGTCAAAATTCAACAGCATTTAACATGAAAGCCAGCAGCTGTCATTTTGAAAATTGAGCAGTTAAAATAATTTGTGATCAAGACCCCAAATTGTAAAGTTCTCAAATGAAATATAAAATGTTTTTGTAGTGCAATGAGAAAAGCATTTCATCTTAATCTTTTTGAGATGTTGGCAAAAAGTTGCCAGAGAAAAATAAGTGTTGAATGAGACAGCCGAGAAACCTAATAATGATATTCAATCCAATTGTGTGTGCAAGTAACCTGGAAATGACGGCTTCCTCTAATGTTAAATATTTCAGATATAGAGAAAACCTTGTGAAATATTTCATTGGTGCAGCAGGTTCATGATTTCAATAAACGTTTCCAAATGTCTGCTGAAAATTAAAGTCTTTTGCTTGTTTCCTGTCAAGTGACATCAGTCTGAAAATGAATTGCTTCTAAATAATAAGAATACTAATCATTAAATGTCTTGTACTATGCCGTAATGTTTCCTGTTAAGTGCTCTGCCTCAAAGTAGAAAAGGCATATAACCCCCACAAAAAAGACTGTGCCTAAGATAAAGTAGATCACAACTGCAAATGTACGAAATGCATAGAACTTATTCTTCAAAGAACAGTTCACCATAAAGTGTATGTTCCAAACACATTTCCACAAAGAAACACAGAAAATACACAAAATACATTACTTACACACTCCACAACACAAAACAGCAGAAAAGTATAAAACTTTCAATAAAATAGAAACATCTAATACAAGTTTTCAAGAGTGCTTGGCCTCCTGCATCCCATACCCATTTGCACATATATATGCATGCATATGTGTGTATGTATATATATATATATATATATATATATATATATATATATATATATATATATATATATACATACACACATACACACACACACACACACACACACACACACACACACACACACACATATATATATATATATATATATATATATATATATATATATATATATATATATATATATGTATGGGTTCCGGCCAGAATGTCAAAATCCTGAAATCTGAAATTTTATCTCGTCGAAACCATATGATCGAAGTTTCAGAATTTCAAAATTCTGAACAGAGATCTGCATACAGTGCAGAATGGGAGATTTCCCTTTTCCTCACTGTAGTGCAGTCTCAGAGTTGGTATATTTAAGTAGCGGGGTGTGGGGGGTACAGGGGGGCTTACCCCTCTGCATAAACATTTAACTCGTTTTTTTTTTGGGGGGGGGGTTGTTTTGGAATTTCGATATTCTGGAACATTGATCAGATGGTTTTGATCATATGAGATTCGATGTTTTGGAATTTCGAGATTCCGAAGTGAATCCATATACAGTGGATATAAAAAGTTTACACACCCTTGTTAAAATGCCAGGTTTTTGTGATATAAAAAAATGAAACCACAATAAATCATTTCAAAACTTTTCCCACCTTTAATGTGACCTATAACCTGTACAATTCAATTGAAAAACAAACAAATCTGTTAGGGTAAAAAATATAAAAAATAAAAAATGTACAATATGCTGGTTGCATAAGTGTGCGCACCCTTAAACTAATACTTTGTTGTGTGTGCACTCCCTTAAACTAATACTTTGTTGAAGCACCTTTTTATTTAATTACAGCATTCAGTCTTCCTGGGTAGGAGTCTATCAGCATGGCACATCTTGACTTGGCAATATTTGCCCAATCTTCCTTGCAAAAGCACTCCAAATCTGTCCGATTGCGAGGGCATTTATTGTCCACAGCCCTCTTCAGGTCACCCCACAGATTTCCTATTGGATTTAGTTCTGGGTTCTGGCTGGGCCATTCCAAAACTTTAATTTTCTTCTGGTGAAGCCATTCTTTTGTTGATATGAATGTATGCTTGGGTTCCTACTATTAAACCATCCTCTACTTCCACTGGCTATCAAACTACTTTGCACCCACATAACCCTCATTCCAAATCTTTAACCCTTTACTCCATTAATATTCACAGTATCCTTAATAAAATATCTGACTTTCACTCTTGGATAGGCCAGTATTCTCCAAACATTGTCGCTGTCTCTGAGACATGGCTAAAACCACATAACTTTGACCATGAATTTCTTCCTTCTGGTTACAACATTATACGTCATGACAGAACACATAAAAAAGGTGGAGGTGTTGCCATTTTATACTGTGATCTCCTAACCCTAACCCCCTCTTCCATACCTCATCTTTCCATTCACCCATCTGAATTTATCATTGCTGACTACAAACTTAAACACAAAACCTTAACAATTGTTTCCATCTATATTCCTCTTGAAAATTATATTCCCTTATTACAAGAGATTGTTCATTGGATGTCTGATAACCTACCCAATGAGACCATACTACTTGGTGATGTCAATATTAATTGGTTTACTATTTGCTCTAACTCTCCTGTTACTAGTCTTAACTTGTATGCTTACACTCAACTTGTCTCTACTCCTACCTTTCATCATAAGCCTACTAACACCAGCTCCATAATTGACTGGATACTTCTGTCTAATCCTCACCTCTATCACTATCCCAGATCCCTTCCCGATGCCCTAAGTGATCATAGCCCTGTGTGTATTCAAAGATTTATCTCCCATGAGTCTCGACCTCATAAAGTTATTACATGTCGTAAGCTAACTAACTTTGACCCTCAAATATTTAACAACTCCCTCCAAGCTATTGATTGGTCCTTTCTCTCTTTCCTACCTCCGGATGATGCTGTATTTCAAATTAATTCTATTTTTCTTAACACTCTTGATTCTCTTGCCCCTCCCAGATTGGTCAAAGTTAAATCTAAATGTTCTCCTTGGCTTTCTAACTATAAACTGTCTCTGTTTCATAAAAGAGACAATGCCTGGAAATTCTGGACCAAAACAAAATCTCCCTCTAATTTCCAAATATATAGGGAACTTCATAATCTGGCTAAAAAGCACAATATCATTGATAAGAAGAATTTTTATCTCACTCACCAAACATCTTCACCTAGAAACCCTAAACAATTCTGGAGCACTGTTAACCATATTCTTCACCATGGCAATCCAACTCCCAACCCATGTCCTAATAACACTTCATTTGAAACTGCATCTCTCTTTAACGCATACTTTATTGATAACATAAGCAAACTCATGCAGACTTCCTACCCACCTAATCTTCCATCTCCTAACACCCCTCAACCACTCAACTCCCCCTTCTCATTAAAAACAATCCCTACTAAATATGTAAAAAAACCTACTTTTTAAACTAAACCCATGTTCACCTTCTGCTGATAAGCTACCACCTCACTTCCTTAAAATTGCAGCTAATTCCATAGCATATACTGTCTCTATCCTTATTAATCGATCTGTCGGAGAATCAACTGTCCCCACTATTTGGAAAAAATCCCACATAATACCCATCCACAAGGGAGGGAATTCTATTGAGCTCTCTAACTATTGACCTATAGCAATTCTCTCTCCTCTTTCCAAAATTCTTGAACAGTGTATTCATAAACAAATCTTAACCTATCTTATTAAAGAAAACCTGATTACTCCAACCCAGCATGGTTTTCACCCTTTCCATAGTACAACCACTGCTGTCATCTCTTTTCTCAACTCTATCTATCTCACGATAATAATAAACTTGTGTCCTGCCTCTTCTTAGACCTTTCTAAAACATTTGACACTGTCTCGCACTCCATCCTCCTTTCCAAGTTAGCCCAACTTAACTTTTCCACTTTGACTATCTCTTGGTTCAACAGCTACCTTACTGACAGGATGCAATCTGTGAAATGCCTATCTTCTTTCTCCCTCTTTCTCCCTATTAATACGGGTGTTCTACAAGGCTCAGGTCTAGGTCCCCTTCTTTTTAACATCTTTACTAACCATCTCTACCAAGCTTGTCCCCAGTCCTCTCTCATTCAGTTTGCTGATGACTCCACTGTTATCTCATTTGCTGATAACCCTACTGATCTATTGTCTATCACACAAAAATCATTTAATCTTACTGAATCCTGGGTATCTAATAATCAGCTCATTCTTAACCCAAAAAAAAATAAACTTCTCCCTTTCCTCCCAAAATCCCTTTACCATCTGAAATCATCATTTACCATCTCCTCGCTAAATAATACTATCCTTTCCCCTGAAACTCATACTAAGCTCCTTGGTGTGACCATAGATGATTGGCTCAAATTTGACTTACATGTACATCACTGTATTAAGGAAACTCACCAAAAGCTTGGTTTATTGTATAGAAATAAAAGGTTCCTCACCCTGGATGCTAGAATCTTACTTGCCCATGCCTTCCTTCTTCCTAATCTCTTTTATGGCTCACAAATCCTAACTAATCTTCAGTCTTCTTTCCTTTTTAAATTAGAAACTACCTATAATAAAGTAGCCAGATTCACTTCCAACCAGTCTTTCAAATCCCATCATTGTCTAGCTCTGAAGTACCTTAACTAGCTAGAGTTTCCTAACTAACTCTTATTTTCTCAACTTCAAATGCCCTAGTCTCCCAGCACTCATCTCTCTTTACACCCCCCTCAATCTCTCAGAAGTTCTGATCAACATCTACTTCAAATTTATAAACCTAAGAAATCTATTGGACAGTATCTCATCAGCTCTTCTCTTGCCTCCCATTGGAATAAACTTCCTCTACCCTTGAGAAATATCTCAAATGTCCATGAATTTAAAAAAACACACTAAAATTGCATCTTAATAGTATCTGGTCTTGTCCCTGTAATCATCCTACTTCAGCCCCTCCCCTACTCTACCTCTGCTTCCTTCCTACTATCATCCTATTGGGTCTTGTCTCTGTAATCATCCTACTTCAGCCCCCCCCTACGCTACCTCTGCTTCCTTCCTACTATCATCCTATTGGGTCTTGTCTCTGTAATCATCCTACTTCAGCCCCTCCCCTATGCTACCTCTGCTTCCTTCCTACTATCATCCTATTGCTTGTCTCCAACCTTCTCTGTCTCCTTACTCCTTTCATATAGTTATTACATATATTTATTACTGCTGATATTGTTAATTTTTGTAAATATTTGTCTTTTACTGTATCTCATTGTAATTTTACTGTTGTCTGTGTGGAGATTTTCTCCCCAGGCCTCCAATAAAAAAGGGTTATACCCAGCTGGATCTTCAAACAAATGTCAAATAAATAAATAAATAAATGTCGTGTTGAAAGGTGAAATTCCTCTTCCTCTTCAGCTTTCTAGCAGATGCCTGAAGATTTTGAGCCAAAAGTGACTGGTATTTGGAATTGTTCCTAATTCCCTCACCTTGACTAAAGCCCCAGTTCCATCTGAAGAAAAGCAACCCCAAAGCATGATACTGCCACCACCATGGGGATGGTGTTCTTTTGGTGATGTGAAGTGTTGTTTTTGCTCCAAATGTACCTTTTGGAATTGTGGCCAAAAAGTTCAACCTTGGTCTCTTCGGACCATAAGACATTTTCCCACATGCTTTTGGGAGACTTGATGTATTGTTTTGCAAATTTTAGCTGGGCCTGGATGTTTTTCTGTGTAAGAAAAGGTTTCTGATGTGTAACCCTACCCCATAGTCCAGACATATGGAGAATACGGGAGATTGTTGTCACATGTAGTACATAACCAGTACTTGGCAGAAAGTCCTGCTGCTCCTTCAGTGCTGCTGTAGGTCTCTTGGCAGCCTTCCTGACCTGTTTTTGTCTTGTCTTTTCATCAGTTTTGGAGTGACTCCAGTTCTTTGCAACATCACTGTTGCCCCATATTTTTTCCACTTTTTTATGTACTCTTCTCCTGACTGATACCTTTCAACAATGAGATCTCTTTGATGCCTTGTAAGCTCTCTGCGAGCCATGACTTTTGCTGTAGCAGGCAACTGAGTAAATGCCAGGAAAATCCTACTAGGACAGCTGAACTTTATTTGAGGTTAATCAGAGACTCTTTAATTGATGGCAGGTGTGTACCCACGAAGACTTAATGCTGTAATTAAATCAAAAGGTGCTTCAACAAAGTATTAGTTTAAGGGTGTGCACACTTATACAACCAGCATATTATACGTTTTTTATTTTTTATATTTTTTCCCGAATATATTTGTTTGTTTTTCAATTGAATTGTACAGGTTATAGATCACTTTAAAGATGGGAAAAGTTTTGAAATTATTTATTGTGTTCTAATTTTTTATATCACAAAAAACTGGCATTTTAACTGGGGTGTGTTTTTATATCCACTGTGTACATACATATATGTATTTATATACATATTTATAAGGGTCTACAACAGATGATCAAAGTTTTAAAACTTCGAATTTCATATGGCCGAGACCAAATAATCAAAGTTTCAAAACTTCGAACAACTGAAACAAAAAGAAAAACAAAACAAAAAAATATCCTTGACATTTTTGCAGAGGGGCAAGCCCCCTTCCACCCCCACACCCCCTGCTATTTAAATATATCAACTCTGAGATCGCACTACAGTGACGAAAAGGGAAAATTTCCCGTTCCGCGCTATATGGATATCTTCTTTCAGAACGTTCGAAGTTTTAAAACTTCGATCATATGGTCTCGGCCATATGAAATTCGAAGTTTTAAAATTTTGATCATCTGAAGGGAAGCATACATATATAGAGAGAGAGAGAGAGACATACACACACACACACACACACACACACACACACACACACACACACACACACACACACACACACACACACACACACACACACACACACACAATAACTCCAAAATTGCAATTAGCTAAGAAACAGCAAAATGAACTACTTTAAAATGTATTTTCCTTTTCACTTTTTCCAAGGAACAGAAATCTTGGCGATAGTGAAACCCTTAACAAATCCATTGAGAAAATCAGTCAAGCTTAAAAAGGCACTTCTGCAAATTAAAGCTGAACAAAACATATGTGGGGAAATAAAAGCAATGTGTAATTGGGCAATAAAGGGAAACAAAAAAAAACAAGGCTGTAATAAATGATGGTTCATTAAATTATTAGCACCATTTTGTGTAAAATACCAGTATGCAAAACTGATTGTGTGATAAGTTTTCTGTACTGTGTTGCAGTTGTAATAGTAAAGTCTACAGCTAGAAACCAAATGTTACATACCTGGTCTCGTAATATTAGCCTCTGATCTTGAATTCATAAGTCAGTTTAAAACTGTAGCATATTACCTGTGTTACCTCCTAATGGAATGCACAATATTCTATAAAAATAAGTAGACTGTGTATAATCTGAGGGGCCCACAAAAAATAATTAAACCTATGAACTTCTGTAGTGGTAATGCTGTATTTCGTACATTCACATGAGCACTCTACCCGTCTTCCTTGGCAAAGCTGTAGATATTTCCTGCCAACAGGCAAGCAAGGACATCACAAAATATGCCTAGAGGGGATTTAATGAGGGTAGGTAAACCAAATGAAGAATCAATATGGTACATTCCTGAAGTAAGGCCCTACCAACTCACATGGACATGACTCACATGTTAGTATTGCAGCAAATGTTAAAGCACCTATTTTTTTGCTATGATTTTCCTGATCTACACATACTCACACACACACACACACACACACACACACACACACACACACACACACACACACACACACACACACAGACTTGAAAGTTACAAAATACATTTTAAAAGGTTATTGCAGTGCATTGTGGGTATTTTTTGAAAATTACAGTGCATAGTGACTTGTAGTTAACATGATCTGCCCTCTTACACAACATAGTCTCATAGTTTAGAAAAGAAAACAAACTGGAAAATGATAACATTTGTGCTGTGCATGTCAGGACACGACTGCTGTGTAGGGATTATGCAAGTCTTGTCTGTGCTTTTACACTGTATTCTGTGTTCTAGCCAAACAGTAAGCAATGGTCTAGCTCATTTCCTCTCAACTTTAATCTGACAGCCAACTGAAGTAAAATATTTATGTGCTGATACTCACAGCAGTGTTAGAAACCTCTGTTATATAAAAAAATAACACATCATTAGCATGAGCAAACAGTATTATTTCTCAGTCAAGTGAGATCATGCCCTAGTCTCCTTGTATAGCAGGAGGGTCTCTGTGCAGCTTACTTTGTTTATTTCCCTGAAACAAATACCTGATACCCATTGAGTGGAAACTGCATTGACCTTTCTGCAATGCATAATTTTAAAGTGGTTAAAGCTAATAAATCACATAAAGCCCATTGTTAAAATGCCTGAAGCTGAAATGTTTCAATAGTTTCCCTTCAGACTGCATAACAAAAGTAGGACTTTCACAACTTTTTTTTCATCTTGCAACACTTCGAGTTGAAAATGTTTACCTACCCTATTGAAATGAGAAAAGATTTCTCAGTGTAGTTAATCATTTAAAAAGGTGTTACCTGACTTGAGTAATTAGTTCAACCACTGCATGTTAACCGCTATATGGAAGCTGGTGCCATAGGTGGGAACATCAGTACTGACTATGCATGGGAAAGAATATAAGTTATCACATATAGTGGTAACTACTACAAGCATGACACTCTGGAAGGCAAGACACTGGTGAAGACTGACAGGTGTGCTCTTGTTTTAACATTATAAAGGTAAAAGCAGCACATACAGGTATTAAGTGTGGTGAAAAAGTAATCTTCAGGTTATTTGTGAGTTTAAAACACCACTTTTGTCTTATAGTTAACTGCTATAGATACACGTACCTGTATTTTGTGGAGGACATAAGAAAAGAGAAATGAATCAAGAAATGAAGTATCTTTAATGGCTGCATCAAGTGATGAATTCCTAAAGTCCAGAGACCAAGAAGAGGAACACACACACACACTCACACATGCAAACACACTGTTTTAAATGAGGGGCAAATTGGCTCAAGGACAGAACCCATATGATGCAGGTAACAGGTGCCTCATCAAAGAGAATGAAGGTAACCAGTGCGTCCCACAGAACTCTGTGCTGGGATCCCTTCCATTTGGCAGTTACTTTTCTAATCTCCAGACAATGAACCAAGACCTCTGGCTAACTAAGTTTGCAAAGAGCTGTAAAACAGGAGTCATTGACAAGTAGCCCTCAGACACCCAGCCCTGCAACAGGAACTTACACTTGTAAATATTGGGCAAACTAAAACTGAGCTTAAATTAAATGCAATATTAAAGTGCAATATTGTCACATTTGACATCCATTCTAAGTTCATAGAAACACAAATACCAATGAGGCTCACATTATTTAACCAGCTTTTCTGAAGTCCTACACTTTGTAACACAAAGCCTGACCTATGACAAGCACTCCCCAAACACATCTAGGAAACTCATAACCAGGTCACTCCCAACACATCTAGCCAATCCATGACCAGCTCTCCTCCAACATATCTAACCAATCCATAACCAGCTCGCTCCCCACATATCTAGCCAATCCATGACCAGTTTGCTCCCAACACATCTAGCCAGTCTATGACCAGCTCACTCTCAATGCAGCTAGCCAATCTGAGCATTACAAGTTAATGCAGTATAAAAGTTCAGACTTCCACAGAACATTTTTGATTTTCTTATAGGTTCATAGGTAAGAACTAGGCTAGCTGTCCCTGTAGGTCATTTTAAGCCTAGCCAATTTCCCTTTTTGTGCTCAAAATAACCTATCCCATTTGGTTATACATTGGTCTTACATATCCTATGGTCAATAATTATATATTACCCATAACGAGAATAACTGGGATCATACCATAGATAATCTGAGGGGGCCCATACATGGAATAAAAAAATTTATTAGCTGCCTCTGTCTATTAGCAGTACAGGCAGCTGTCCTGGAGTAAACTTTCTGTTTCCCATCCATAGATCCAAGTTGTTCTTCAATATGGACAGGGATGAACTTTGCTTTATTTGGATGGGGAGCAAACCTCTCAACTGTCCAGATTTTTGGCTCATATTTTTGGCCTGTTCCTCATAAAATTTGTGGCTTTCTGGCAAATTACTGGGATAATATGAGGATTGAAGTCACTACATAGTGGCATACATTTGAGTTTCAGACTTCAAATCCTTCAGAAAATGTATGTTAAAACAAACCCTGTTACACTAGCAACTTCCTAAGTTTATTAGAGCAATATTTAAAATATGTCCCTATTTTTGGGTCTTTGTACCCCCATGTTGTCTGGCTTTTTCCAATTTTCTTGCACTAAGAGGTTGAGAAGTATGATGGGGAGCCTCTTCCAGGACAGTGGTATCCTCTGTGATATATAACTGCCCCTCCAAACCATTCTGTTAATGTTGCAGAAGAAGTTTAGATCCTAAACCATGTATTCCTGATGCTATTTGACTTAGTGATGTACAGTAAATCCATCAATACTGGGTTGGAGTATGCTTTGTATGCCAGATTCAGGTCATGTCTTGGCAGTCTGCCGGATACCAAGTATAGTGTCAGGACTTTGAGTTAGTCAGTGTAAGGTATTTGTTTAGGCCTTGTATCCTTTTAGTAAGGTATTTCTGTGGATGTTCCAGTTGTTGCATGTGTCTGGACGGATACATGCCAAGGAGGACATTATATTCAATGACTGGCCTAATGAGACTGAGTAGCATCCCTAGATCTAGACACAATCCCTTTGTTTATAAGCTGTGTGATATAGAAGGACTTTCCTACAACAACGGACACATGTTGCTCAAAAGTTAGTTCACTGTCTACATAAGTTCCCAAATCCTGAACAACCAGGTCAACTGTTAGGGGGGTATTGTCGATGTTGTAGATACCTGGGGTTGATGACTTCCCAAAGGATACAGTAATGTCTTTTTTGACATTTAATTTCAGTACATGATTTTGGCACCAGTTATTTATATGGGACAAACCTTCCTGCTGGATGGCTAAGTCATTTGGAGATTCAATGACAGCTCCTACATTACAGTCATCTGCAAACCTAGTTAGTCAGAGCCCTTTGATATTGGCTTTTATTTCAGAAAAGCAGATGCCAAACAGTAGATGTCTCAGCACATAACCCTGGGGTCTCCACTGGTAACTGGTCTCTTTCTGGAGGTAACTGCCCCTGTGTTGACTTCCTGCATCCTATCTGTGAGCTAGTTGGCAATCCAGTGGGTAGCATAGGGGTTTATTCACAGTTTATTTAACTTTTCTTTACGTTACTTGTGTGGAGAATATGTGAAAAGCTTTGGTCAGGTCGATGTATGTGGTGTGTACCTTTTGAGAAGAAATCATGTTTAAGTACCAGCCACACGTCTCCACTTTTAAATCACTGAACCTGGGTTTCTACATTAAAATCTAATGATCATAAGGTTGACTACCCCCACCAGCCCACCTAAAAAATAATAAGAAATAATAAGAACGTCAACCTTACCAAGTTCCAAAATTAAGTTAAATTATGCAATTGGATGGTCAATTCTAAAACAACTTCCACTGGATGAGGCTGTAGCACACTTTAATACCACATTCCTGGCCATCGTTGATTCAAATGCTCCTGCACGCTCTATTAGAATTAAAACAAAAGTTGCTCCATGTCTCTCAAAAGATACCAAATTAAAAATCATACATAGAAATAATGCTTGGGTCACTTGGTGCACCACCAAAGCCCCTCTAGATCAAATTAATTATCGACAACTTAGGAATGACACAAAAAAAATCCATGCTGCTAGACAAAAAAATACTTCTGCCATGTTCATAAACATCAAAATAAACCTCAGAAGTTCTGGGCAAGTATTAATAAACTTCTTCATCCAGGGCAATCCACAACTCCAACCACTTCATCTTCTAATCAAAAATCATTGGAGGCCATTGCTAACACCTTTAATAGTTTCTTCACAGAGACTGTCCAGTCCCTTGCTAGCAAGCTAACCCCTTCTTGTTCCAATTCAGGCACTTCTACACCCAGTGCCCTACTCTCCTTCAGCTTCCAACCAGTTCCTACCTCACTCATCCGAGCCCTGATTAAGAAACTAAAACCTACCACCCTATCTGCAGACCTTCTCCCTGCAGACTACCTGCAAAAAGCCGCAGATGCCATAGCATACCCCATCTCTATTTTGATCAACAGAACCAAAACTGAAGCCTCCATTTGGAAGATATCCCATGTCATACCACTACATAAAGGTGGCAGCTCCACTGAACTGTCAAACTATAGATCCATAGCCATTCTTTCTCCGCTGGCTAAAATAATGGAAAAGTGCATCCATAAACAACTCCTGCACTACCTCACTTAGAATAATCTGTTGGCTAACTCTCAGCATGGCTTCAGGCCATATCACAGTACCACCTCAGCCCTCCTCTTTTTCTCCAGCATCATAAATCATAATTGTAATAACAACAAGTTATCCTCAGCCCTGTTTCTTGACCTCTCCAAAGCCATTGATATGGTTAACCACCAGCTACTTATACACACCCTTAAAACTATTTCCCTAGATAACCAAGGTATCCAATGGTTTCAGTCTTATCTGAATGGTAGACAGCAGGCTGTCCTATGGCAGAACAGACTCTCCACCCTTCTACCCATCACCCTTGGAGTCCCCCAGGGCTCTATATTAGGACCCCTTCTTTTTTCTAGCTTTATTAATGACCTTCACACTATCATCTCAGAAGCAACTTGTTATCCATTACGCAGACGATTCCACCCTGATTTGCTCAGCCTCCTCCCCAGTAGAGCTTCTCACATTATCCCAGACAACCTTCAACACAGTTGAAAATTGGCTCTCTGATCAGTGTCTGGTATTAAACCCCAGTAAAACAAAGCTACTACTCTTCTCCCCTACTTATAGGTCCTCTCCACCTTCCTTTACTATAACATCTAATAATGGTACCATAATAACCCCGGATACCCACACTAAACTCTTAGGGGTTATAATTGACAACAACCTTAAATATGACATGCATGTCAATCAAACAATTAAAACCATTAATAAAAAACTTGGCTCACTATATAAAAATAAACCTTTCCTCACCCCGCTATCTAAGACCGCCATTGCCCACACTCATCTACTCTCTACCCTCCTTTATGCCTCTCCTGTACTCACTAACTTGAGCAAGTCCAACCTCAGCAAACTCTCAAGTTATTTTAACCATATTGCTAGATTTGCCACCAGTACTGCATACAGGACACACCACTGTCATAACCTAAACCTTTTAGGATGGCTAGAATTGCCTAGACTACTTTAGTATAACCAGCTCACAGTTGCATTCAAAGTTATTAACCAACCTGATAAAATTGCTTCACTTAAAAACATCATCTATCCCTATAATAACCCTAGGCCACTTCGGTCATCTATTAAACTGTTGGTTCAAACTTTCAAAGCTAACAAATTAGCTGGGGATTCTTTGTTTGTTAACTCAGTGGGCAAAACTTGGAACACTCTCCCAGCCAAACTTACTCTAGAACCCTTGCTAACTTGTTTCAAAAAAAGCGTCATACAGTATTTTAAAACTCACTGGCTATGTCCTTTTCTAATCCTGACTAACTCCTCCTCTGCTATCTTATGCTAAATTGTACTCTATGTAATTCTTGTTTATTTCATAACTGCTATTGAAAATGTGAGATTGTAGCATATATGAAGATATTACTGAACAGAAACTGTAACGTAAGCCTGTCTTTTAATGATTTATCTGTTTGTATGATTGGAGCTTTTCTCCCTGGGCCTCCGCTGAAAATGGACATGTGTCCAGTCGGACTAACCTGATCAACAAATGTAAAATAAATAATGTGTGATAGTTTATAACCATATCCTAAGAGATGGTTTGGCTTAAAAATATCACTGTGTTTCAAGGCACAGTGCAGCACTGAAATTTACAACATACAGTGTTCATGCCTGATATAGGTTCATAGGTTCATACTAGGCTATCTGCCCTAGGGCATTTATAAGCCTAACCAGAGTGTGTGTGGCTTTCACCACCCCTTAGGATGAGAATACTACACCTATTTAGGGTTTAGTTTACTGTGCCTCTGTCTAGTAGTGACACAGAGATGACCCCCGGGGTAAACCTACGATCTCCCATCCACTCATCAAGATTTCTCTTGAAGAGAGTTAGTGAGGGGCTCTGCCTAACATGGACTGGGATTCTGTTCCAGAGTGTAGGGAGCCTCTGGGTTATGAATCTGTCCCTCCAGCACGTCCTATTTATTTCTGTGTTGAGGTTCAAATCTCTTGCTCTCGTGGCTCTGATGGATTTGGATTTTCTGAGGTGGAGCATGTCCATTAATTCCGGATTGGACATGGCCTTGTATGTCAGGCATAGATCACCTCTGAGTAGGCGGTATGCGACTGAAAAGAGCTGGAGTTTCTTCGGCCAGGCAGCATATGACATATGTTTGAGACCCTTTATCCTCTTGGTGAGGAACTTTTGGGGTCTTTCAACTGCTGCAGGTGTCGGGTAAGATACATCCCAAATGAGGCATTGTTCTCAATCATGGGCCTAATAAGAGAAGAGTACAGGGGCACAATGACCTCACTTGATCTAGATGTGAATCCCTTCATGATAAGGTGGGCAATATAGAAGGTCTTCCTAACCACTTTGGCAATGTGAGTGTCAAATGAGAGGTTACTGTCAACTTGGGTCCCTAGGTCCCTGATTACCTCTTCCATACTTAATGGATTACCACCTATGTGGTAATTTGTGGGTACCTTGTTTTTCCCAAAGGGTATGACTATACATTTTTTGGCGTTCAGTTTAAGGCCATGGCTCTGGCACCAATTATCCATTTCTATGAGGCCTCTCTGAAGGATGCTTGTGTCCGCTGGAGTATCAATTATGGCGCCCAGTTTGCAGTCATCTGCGAACTTTGTCAGCCACAATCCTCCTATGTTTGCTTGCACCTCGGAAAAATAAATGCCGAACAAGAGGGGTCCCAGGACTGAGCCCTGTGGGACACCGCTTGTGACTGGCTTAGAGTCTGACATGGCTCCAGCAATTCTGACCTTGTGAGTTCTGTCCTTGAGCCAGTTTGCAACCCATCTTGTGACATATGGGTTTACATTTAAGCTGGTGAGTTTGTCTATGATGCCCGAGTGGGGTATTGTGTCGAAGGCTTTTGCAAGGTCAAGGTAGGCTGTGTGAACTGCCTTACCCTCATCAATGGCCTTAGTGACTGTTTCAGAAAAGTTGACCAAGTTCAAAAGGCAGGATCTGCCCTTGACAAAGCCAAATTGGGTAGGATCTAATGTCTGTAGGTCCCCAATGTCTTTGTTTATGAGTTCCATAATGATCCTTTCCATAGCCTTGCAGACCAGGCTCGTCAAGCTTATGGGGCGGTAATTTCCAGGGTCCGTAGAAGCACCGCCTTTGTGGAGTGGGACCACTGTTGCTGTACGCCACTCTTTGGGTATGTATCCTGTAGTAAGGCTAAGATTAAACAGCAGCCTTATGTGTGGGTTTAGTTCCTCTTGGAGTTCATGTAGCACACAGCCTGGGACACCATCCGGTCCCATTGATGCTGTGTTTTTAGCTTTGGAGAGGGCAGCTCTCACCTGGGTATCTGAGATGTTAGGGAGGCTACACTCTGCTGGGATAGATATTTCTCCTTTTGGGGGGAGGGGGCGGAGAAATTTGCACTGAACCTGTCTGCCAGAATGTTGGCAATGTCCGTGGGTTCAGTGTATTTCGTGCCATTTTGGACTAACTCTGAGCATATCTGGGAGTTTCCACCCAGGTTTCTAACATAGCTAAAGAAGGCCTTGTGATTGTCTTTTGTGTCTTTTGTGATTTTTCTCTCAAAGTTGGCCTTGGATGATTTTATGAGTGATCGTAGTTTTTTGCTAGTACTGATCAGAGATGCCCTCCCTTTTAGGGATTTTGCTCTGTCATGTAGTAGCTTCCTCCTCCTGTTGTAAAGTTTGTTAATGGCTGGGGTCCACCAGACAGGGCGCCTGCCTTTGGGGGAATGGGTCTTGGTTTTGTTAGAGATTGCATGATCCATGCATTCTTGAAGGTGCCCATAGAAGGCATTTATAAAAGATTCAGCGGTGTGGGTTGTAGTTTCCACTGGCCCAGGGGCCTTGAAGGATACCACTTCAGTCTTAAGAAGTGTGAAGTTGGCTTTTGAGAAGTTCTTTACTGTGGTCTTTTGTGCAGGGGGCGGGGGCGGGATGTGGATTTCCAGTGAGATTAATTTATGGTCTGATCTCACCAATGAGGGGTATACTTCTGGTGTGGAGCATTTTGTCCACATGTTTGTGATGATCAGGTCTAGTATATTATCTCCTCTTGTGGGAATAGTGACTAGTTGTTCCATCGCATTTGAGTTTATGAATTCTAGGAACCTTTGGGCTAGGGTGTTGGGGCTTGAGTAATGTTCCCAGTCTATGTTTGGGTAGTTGAAGTCTCCCAATATGATGGTATTTGGAGAGACATTCATACTCTCCAGTGTCTTCAGGAAGGCTGAGTGGGGTTCCTGAGTTTGAGAGGGTGGTCTGTGGCATGCTACAAACTGTAGGGCAGTTTTGCCTATGGTTAGTTACACCTGGATGGTCTCCGATGCTTCGTGCATTGCCACTAACCTGGAGGTGTGGGTATCTTTGATAAATATGGATACCCCCCCTCCTTTTGTGGTTCGGTCCAAGTTTTGGGGCCGGAAAGCATGATATGAGGTAAAACCTGGTAGTGCTGGGGTGCTCTCAGGAGCCTTGAACCAGGTTTCAGTCACTGCACAGACATCGATGTTCTCCATACTGAGGAGGGCTTTGAGAGCGTGCATCTTGAGGTTTAGACTTCTGGCATTGAGCAGCATTACCCTTAGTTTTTTTTCACTTTTGTTTTCTAGGGAGGTGGGTTTGTCTTTTGAGCCTTGCCTAAAAAGGCACTATGGGGGTGGCAAGAGCCTTGGCCAATATCCAGAAGCCCAGGGGTGACAGGTGCAAGCCATCCCTTGCGAAGCAGCGTGGCTTGTCAAGCATGTCATCCCAAGCAGACAGACATTGGATCCCCTTAGAATGACACTAGTAATTAAGCCAATTGTTAAAGCTGATCATTTTGTCTTTGTACTGTGGCATCATTCTTGGTGAGGGTAAGATGCTGCTCAGGGTCAGGGTCATACCGGCCTGGGCTACATAATCAGAGAGCTCCTCTATGTCTCTTTTCATGTAGTCCAGGGAGGTACGTCTCAGGTCATTCACACCGGCGTGGACAATGACTGAGTCATATTTGTACTTGCTTTGGAGTGACCTGAGTGCTTGTGTTATGTGGCGGATTCTAGCACCCGACAGGCAGCTTACTGTAACCTTTTCCTTGTTCAGTCTGGTGAGCGGGACGGCAGTGTGTCTGACTATGGAGTCACCTATTACAAGTGTATCTGGCATGTTGTTTGGCCTTAAGGGTTGTGACTGTTTAGCACACTGACTTTTTGAACTATGTGTTGCATGTGCTATGTCTTGAGGTAGTGGTCGCTTGGGTGTCTGCTTTGGAGGCCTCTGTTGCTTTGGTAGATTTTTAATCAGATCCTCCGAGTATGTTTTTGTGTGTTTATGTGTTTGGTTTGCAGTTGTGATAGGTCTATGTGAGACTGGGTTTGTGGTGTGCGTGGTTACCTTCTCCTCCTGACTGGTTTTGCCAGTACTGAGTTGAGAGAGCTCAGTATCCAGTTTGGCTATATAGTTGCATCTCTCACATATATTTGTATTTGTTGGGAGGAGGAGAGGGTTGTCTGTGTACATGAGGCCATTGTAACATTGCCTCAAGATTCCCAGATTCACCAGCTGAACAGGAGAGGACGCCAGCAACTGACCCTTCGACATGCTAGAATAGTGTAAAGGATTGCTGTGTAACTGAGTCAGAAAGAACCTATAGGGAAATGGGTACTCAAGGGGATTTAGGTGAATGAAGTACTTTCTTTTTGTTTAAGAGTGCTTTACCTGTATAAAAATGCTTTAGGAGCAAGTGCTGGGCTTTTCAGATAGGGAATAGACTGTTTAGAATGCAAGTAAAGCAGTTCTAAGGGAAAAATTGAAGAGCAGACTTTGCGGAGCCAGAAATAGTTTAAACTCGATTAACCGGTGCTGCCCGATCATGCTCTATGAGCAACTTCGCGCAAATTCACACAAATGTGCGCATACATCTCAGTCTGTGGCCCACGTACTGCATACTGACAGGTATAACATTTTGTTTATGAATTGTACATCGGTTATTCTAGCAGGCATGATACCCTCTGCCCTACTTCCAGTAAGCAGGGCAGATAGCTTCTACAGAGTTGCCAAACCAGAAATATGGAGTCATGCAATGATAATGTGGATATTACGGAGCCTGTAAGACTACTGCACACAGATTCAGTTTACACTGATAACGGACATGTATCTGAGCACTGTGAGATGCAGGCCCCATATGAGTAATATCATCTGTGTGATGCTGGCTCCATACGAATAATATTCACTATGAGATGCAGGCCCTGAAAACAGTGACAAGTAATATCTATTGTGAAATACAGACCACACTCACAGTGATGAGCAATATCCACAGTGAGATGCAGGCCCCACTCACAGTGATAAGTAATATTCACTGTGAGATTCAGTTCCACTCACAGTGATAAATAATATCCACTGTGAGATACAGGCCCCACTTACAATGATGAGTAATATCCTCTGTGAGACAAAGACCCCACTCACAGTTATGAGTAATATCCACTGTGAGATGCAGGCTCCACTCACAATGATGAATAATGTCCACTGTGAGATGCAGACCTCCCTCTCAGTAATAAGTATTACCCACTGCGTGATGCAGGCTTCATGTGAGTAATGTCATCTGTGAGATACAGACCCCACTCACAGTGATGTGTCACATGTCTCATGTGTTCAAATGAGACACTGAGGCTGGGTATGTGCTCAAGTCATTTATTATATATATACACACACCAGGAGCTGTAACTTGTACATATACTTCATACTTCATATGCTTACTGACTGACTTGTTACTTCTAACACACACATATGCATCTCCATTGAAGCTTACAGTCACACTGGCTGACTACACAAAATGGCACTGATCTCACACGTGCTCAATAACTTATATGCACGTGCTGTCTAGCTACAGTAGCTGACTAGGATCAATATACATACTGATCTTCATCCTCCCTCTTTAACTTTGTACGACATTGTGAAATACAAGAACAAAGGCATAGTTAAGAGCTAGACATTGTTTAAACATTTCAACAAAACATAACTGATTTCAAGTTCAAGTCGCTGTGTATTTAGGATTGGGTTTGCAAATTCTACCCGATCTAATTACATAGAAATTCTGACTGGATTTAGCAACAGGGACAGTCTCTGGGGATTCATTCAATACTGGAACATCTAGGTTTACATTAGAGTTGTTTGATGAAAGCACACTGTCCTTTTGAATTCAAACAGTTAACAAGTCACTCTGGAAGTTAGAGTCACTGGCACAGGCAATCTGCTGTGGCACTGGTTCTGGGACAGGTAACACATGCTTACGATTCCTTCTGTAATCCATTCCTTCAGATTCTTTGATGTAAGATCTCAGTTCCTCACAAATGTCCTTCACATAAAACACACATAAAAGAGCATTTATACTTCTCAATTTAGTTGGCTCAGAGGCCATTGAGTGGAAATGTTCATTTGTGTATGCACCTGCCATGTATGCAGGGGAAGGTGAGAATCGCCATATTGTGATATAGGCTGAAATGTGGGAAGACTCTGAGCACTTAAAACATAAATTTAGAGAAACGTGTAACCTTCAAACAAATATTACAATTGAAAGGCACAACTTTACACGAGAAATCAAATGGCTGGTGAAACTATTGCAGCATATATTACCAACTTAAGAAATAAAGCAAAAACATGTAGATTTTATGATCTACCAGATGAATTGATAAAAGACCGTCTTGTATGTGGTGTTAATGATGCAGTGAGAAAGATTTTGCTTCGAGATAGTGAATTAACATTGAGCAACGTAATTGAGATTTGTCAAATACATGAGATTACAGAAAAGCATACAAATATGCTTATGAATGAGAAAAGCATGTTTGCAGTATCTGCTAGTGTGAATGTTGGTAGTGTGCAGCAGAAAGTTAAGATGAAAAAGAAATATAAACCGAGAGACAGTGCCACACCCACCCTTCATTGTTAACTGTTGCAATTTTGGAGGCAGTCATGAACCTAAACCGGAAAAGTGTTTAGCCTTTGGTCAGCAATGTCACAAATGTAAATAGTGGAATCATTTCAAAAGGCTTTGCAAGGCTAAAGTGTCATAAACTTATATTAAAAGAGAGCATCTGAAGAAGCAGATAGATCAGATAGAGACTGTAGCAAACTCCAAGAGCTGTAAGGAAACTTTCTCTGTTGATGGTTTCTCTGTGAATGATGAAACATTTAATACAGTAGATTATCAGTTGTCAGCAAAGAGTGAAATATTTTTTATTGTACAAATTAATGGGAAACCTGTAGAGCTTAAAGTAGACACTGGATCTAAGTCCAATGTTATATCAGCACAAATGTTTGCTAAAGTAAAAGCTGGTGAGAAACTTGATTCAACAAAGTGTGCAAAACTAGTTGCTTATGGTGGTGAAGAGATTCAAACTGATGGCACATGCCATTCTGCTGGAAACAACTATGACTTACAGTTTCACTTAGTCAAAAGACACATACTGTCTAGCTACAGTGGCTGACTAGGTTCAATATGCACACTGATCTACAAAAAGTAATACCGATTGTGAGACCCAGACCCCACTTATAATATCCACTGTGGGCTGTCAACTCTAACTGCAGAGGCAAATAAAATTAATTGTGGGATTTAGATGAACTTTATGATGACCTGTAGGATGCAGGATTCACTGACACTGGGCAGCAGCAGCATTGGCCAGTTTGAGAATCTGACTGACACAAAATGATAGTCTTGCTAGGGATGGAATAGAGGTAGTGAGAAGAGTGTGAATGTCCCTCTGTGGAAAAAATTTAAAATTAAGTTGTTTAAGTTTTAGCGTAACAGCAATCACGTAACCAATAAAATGTATTTCGTAATACAATGACAGAGAAATCAACGTATAATTCCCTACTATCTCTGTACTACAACTATTACTTCTCAAGTATAGCTATCAGCCACAATATTTATTCAAAAGTAGTACATTTGTAAAAAGAAAAGAAAAGAAAAAATGAGAATATACAATTCTCAATATTGTATCAAAATAAATGCAAAAAAAAACTCTCTCTACGCTATCTTCCTCACATTTTATGACTTAATTAGAAACACGTAGCTTTAAGTTAATGGGAATAGAATTTCTTGCAGTTAACCAAGTCAGACATTTATAGGCACATACAGGTAGCCAGGCACAAGCGCCTACATTTATATATAAATTGTTAGAAATAAAACATTGTATGTATTCAGATAATTATTTTTACACACCCTTTTAAAATGTACTTGCCAACAGAACTTTACAAAGTATCCTTTTTTTATTTACTGGGGAATCTGATAGGTGCTGTTTCTTCTCAGATTGTTTGTAATCATTAAATATTTATAAAGATTTCTGCATCTGTTTTAGTTTAAGAAGGACATGTATGTTTAGATTCAGAAATTTCAAATGACTGATAAGCTGTTAGCATTTTGGCACCTTAAAATTCAAAAAGGATATTCTAAGTTCTGCATGTTACTGTGACATCAGTTTTAACTGTGGTTAGTAAATTAAAAGTGAGACAACTAAAACGAGAAGGAGGCCAAAATAATAATGGACTGATGCTGTATCGTGGGGGTAGGTGTATTTGTAATTATATACCAGTCCGCTAATATACAAGAACATTGATTCATTTGAGCTTTTAATGAACTTTAAAATATTGTCAGCTTGCTTTTATTTCAGGCGTACAACAGTGGCTATAGTGTTGAAAGATAACACAAAGCTCTTTAGGTATTAGTAAGTGTGTTGATGTCACTGGAAACCAGTTTCGGTAGTCAGTTTGACTTGGGACAGCTTACCAGGCACCATTTCTTAGTGTAGGTCTCCTTAATGGAACTGGGTGTGTGTGTGTGTGTGTGTGTGTGTGTGTGTGTGTGTGTGTGTGTGTGTGTGTGTGTGTGTGTGTGTGTGTGTGTGTGTTTTCATGTTTGTGGAGGACAGCTTACCAGGCACCATTTCTTAGAGCAGGCTTCTTTACTGGAGCATTGTATGGAGTATGTTTATAAATGAGCATTTGTGTTTGCACATATAAATAGCAAACATGATTACATGTTAAAGTAAAAACAGATGTTCAGCAAGATTATACACCCCTAATAACCAGTTTGACACCTTATGTTCTTGTTTTCTTTGAAATTAAAAAGTAAATAAATCACCGATCAACTTCAAAAGTCCTGTCAAAAGAAAGTAAAAGCTAACATAAGAGCTGTGCTCAAAGCTTTCATGTGTTTAACAGCTTGTATGTGCTGAAATCAAATCTGAAAATATAGTATCAATGAAGGCTCATGTAGCAAAAAGAAAAAAATGTTTCCTGGGTTTCTTATATGTATCTGAGGAGAATATGCATTGCTTAGATTATGTCTTTTTTTTTCTGAAAGTTCTGGGAAGCAAAACTAGATTTGCAGAGAGATTTTGGGCTCATTCCCAGCATGATATATCTAGCAAGTAAGGTAAGCAATTTAAACACTGCATGTGGTTTGCCACAGACCAGGATCGACTTTCTAAAATCTCTGCTGTACGTTCATATATACGTACAGATTTCATGCCTTAATATACAACATTGTTTCTACACCATATCCATGCTGTAAACTGCATTCTGAATTCTCACTAAATATTATGTTAATTGTTGCTAGTTGGTGCTCAGCTAAAAGGTTCTGGGAATGAAACTTTGCTTACATAAAAGTTGTTTCATCATAAAGTAGTTTGGTTTCCTGCATAAACAAGAATCAAACCAATATGGTTTTGTGGGGAACTGAAAATGCTTTTCATTAAATAAACCTTAAGCAATCAAAGGTTCATGTCTGTGTAGGTTTTACTTGAGCAGCAAATAGCAACAGTTAGCTTAAAATAATCAGTGAGAATTTAGGGCCTGTCTTTGTTATGGTTTTGTTAATGGCCTCTGTGAGATTGCTACTGCTTGTTGCTGGCTAATTTCTACTACTGACTATTTATTTCTCTTCCAAGGAATTCTGATACCTTTCAAGTTTGCAGTTTGATGGTAATGAATGTATGTTATACAGTATGGCTAGCTTTAATCTCCTTTTCTTTTCTTGTCTATGAGCAACTTTAAATTACTAAAGGAAGACATAATGTATTCCTTTACATACCTCTCAAGTGTACCTTGTTATGAGGAACGTCCCTCATTCTGAGTCTTAAAAAGTCCATGTTCCTTAATGTTCCACATCAAATGGATCTGTCACACAGTCATCACTACAAACGCTTTTTAATAATATTGATAGCAAATTATACTGAATCAAATTAATTCATTAAAATAATGTTTTACATGTATAAAGTGAAGTGAGACATTCTAACCATCCTAGGAGCTCCCCAGATGAATCTGTTAATAAGGTACAAGTATGTGTTCCACATTTTACCTATTTGTTCCATCTTACAAGAGACAGTATTCCGCATTTAGGAGATATAAGTTTCAAAGTACAGTGTCATCCAAACAGTAAGAAAGTTTTTTTCCACCTTCTGTTGCATGGTTATTTACTTTTACTTTGATTAGACCCTGCTGTAAACTACCTCCTCTTAACATCCCTCACCAAGTTACTTTCAGAAGTTTCAGATGACCATACAGCAAAATCTGGATCGTCAAAACTCCAGTTGGGCAAACAGAAATGACATCCTAGTCAGACAGGTTATACATATAAAATCTCATTAAGTTACCTTTATGTCCTGTCAGTGTACAGGGGATCCCTCAACACAATGTTTGGAATGGGATTATTATTTACTTTTAACAGTGACTTCTGTACATGCATGCATGCTGATGTTCTGTTACACATCAGGGAGGGCAGGCAAGATAGCAAATGATAAGCAGCATAGACCAGTGAAGAAAGTAGAGTCAGAAAAATGGAAACTGGTAAAAATAGGTAATGTCTACAGGCGACTAGCACCCTTAACTTTATCATCAGTGCCATTCAGAAAAGTACCGAATGCATGCGTTTCTTCAATTAATAAAATAAATAAAATAACAAAATAAATAAAAAAGCTAAACGGGGGATTTCACAAAAAAAAAAAAAAAAAAAAAAAAGAGTTGACAGCCACATGCCCAGTGGGTGTAACACTTCTAATAACTAGAAATGTGCATGATGGAATGCAGGCCCCATTCACAGTGGTATGTGACATGCACTATGGGATGGAGGCGATGAATAACATACACTCTGAGGTACCTGCCTCACCCACAGTGATGAGTAGTGTATACTGTCAGATACTGACCCCATTCACATGGCTGGCCTTTGGCATAGGCCAACTAGGTGACTGTCTAGGACTCATACTTCTCTGTTAGTGGCACTTTTTAGGTATTTATTTATTTTTTATAGTAAAGAAAAGTGGCATTTATTTACTATAACAAATAAATAAATAGGCAATGGAAAACTGCTCCACAAATAAAGCAAGAGAGGCACCCTAGGGAAGAAGTCCCATGGATTTGACCATTCGATTTGCTGATCTTCTGCTCGTCCCACACATGATCTGCCTAGACAACAGAGTATATCAAGGATGGGACAGAGCAAGACATCAACAAATTCAAGAGTCTGTCTTGAAGAGAAAGCTCAATGATGGCATGAGGTAAGTAGATTTTTTTTTTTTGTTACTGGCAGACAACCAGATCTTTTGGATGACTAGAGGTTAGTTGGACCTAAGCTGTCCCTGATTTTACAGAATTGTTTTATTTTATCTAATTTGCTTGCCATAACTCTCATCATACCACTGGAATGTCCAGTGTTTTGCCTTATACTTTTGGTCTGACCCACATACAATTTGTGGTTTTCTGGCAAATCTTTGAAGAGTGAAGATGGTAAATAATAACAGACATTTAAGTTTCAGACTTTGTATCCTTCAGAAAATGCCTGATAACATAAATCATGTTATCCTAACAACTTTCTAAGTTTGTAAGAACAATACTTAAAATCTGTCCCTGATTTTGAGCCTTTATGCCCCCATTATTTTTGAATTGTTATTATGTTAAGAGGTATGTCTCTCATAATTTTTTGTTTCTCAATAAACCAGTTTTTTAGCTATAACTGATGAGTGATGGTGGGAACTGTGTGTAGAAAGTAACTAGTCCTTTTGTTGTTCTCCCAGTTTAAAGAGTCAATATCTGGCTTTAAAAGGACTAGTTTGTATGTTCAAGATTGTTGTGATTTATGTGTAACAACTTAGAATAGTTTAATGTGTGGTTACTGCTTCCATGGCATAACGCAGAAATATAAAACATGGCTGACATTTTTATCTATAACTGTTTTGGAGGGGGCTGTATCTAGAAGTTGTTTTCTCAGATTTAAACAGTCACTATCTGGCTTTAAAAGAGTATTGCGCATTTGCATGATTACTGTGATTTACGTGAAGCACCTTGGAATACTTTTATGCATAGATGCTGTTTTCATAGACCAACGCTGAAATACAAAGCTTAACTTATTATTTTCACTTGAGTTTGTCTTTGGCTTTGAATGACTCATAATAAGAGAGGAATGCTCATATGCAGTAAAGGGGTCACTAACCTCCTCTAATTTTACAAAATTGACAGTTACTAATACACTTTTAAGAGCCTTGCAGTCCTGTAGTAGGGGATGCAAAGGGGTGGTAGCCCTCCAATTGACATTATACCTCCTGTTTTTACACAAAAGTAATGGACAGCTTGGCTGACTAGACGGTAAGGATAGGGTTTCTACTGCACACCCTGTGGGGTCTATGACATTTCATTGAATGGCTATTCAGCGAATAGACATTCTTTGAATACCTATTTATCGAAGCCAATCTTCAGTGAATGGCGGATTTTAACTACAGCATTCAAGCGGTTGGCCAACTGAGCAACTGCAAAAAAAAAAATAAAACTTAAAACATGCCAAGGTGGGGGACTATGCCTCCCACACACCCCCCAACTAAGTATATGAACTTCGAGATCGCACTACAGTGGGGAAAAGAGCAAATTCCAGACAGTGGCCAACCACTGGTTTGCCCTAGTTAAAATCCGCCATTCGCTGAACAGCAGTTTCGATAAATAGGTATTCGATGAATGGGTATGCGCTGAATAGCCTTTCGATGATATGTGATAGACTAGTTTAAAGTAGGTTATGCCAAAAAAATACATGCCCATCATTTTAACTATAACTACTGGGTAGAGGTTTTTTCTGTCTGTGGAAAGTAACTGACTCTTCTTATTTTTCTCCGTTAAAACAGTCATTTTCTGACTTTCTGGGGTAGTGTGCATTTGTAGGATTAACATGATTTGTGTGAAGTAACTTGAAATACTTTTAATGAGTGGCTGCTGTTTGCATACATGTTCACAGAGATGAAATGCAATATGCAGCCAACATTTTATTATTTTTTTTTTAACGTTTGTTCACCTGGAAAGTCTGACTGAGACAGAGACCATTTTTAGTGGAGGCCTGGGGGCAAATGCTCCAGACACGTCTTTGGAATGTGAGAGGAAAATGGAGTACCTGGAGGAAACCCACGTGAATGCAGGGAGGACATGCATACTCTGTACAGAAGGCACCCCATCTGAGAATCGAACCGGAGAACCTCTTGCTGTGAGGTGACAATGCTAACCGCTGCATCACTGCACTGCACATTTTTAACATAATCATCTGAAGTGCACAGAAAAGTAGCTATAACTTCTGCATTTGGGTTGGAGATGCCACTTGAAAGTAACTGACCTTTTGTTCTTTTCTGAGTTTAAATTCACTATTTGGCTTTCAGTACTAGTGTGCATTCATAGATGGACTATGTAACTGGATATCTGAGAAATAGTGTTGGGGTTGTCTGTAGAGGAAAATTAGTTGCCTGCCATTGCTTTCCCATTATCCTGGTTTTGCAGGACTGTGTGAAGCAACTTGGAATACTTAAATATGTGGCAACTCTGTGGAGCAAAGATGAACTACATTACAAGGACGTTCTCTTCTGTAGCAGTCAGATGTCTGAATTGAACACAGAAGTGGCTGTAACAGTTATGTGGGGGTGGGGCTGTCTGGATATGATTGGCTCAGTTTAAATCATCTTTCAAAAAAAAAATAAGGCATAAAATCCATCACAAAACATCCAAACTTTCAGAACTTCTGGGGGCATGGTGACCCCCACAGTCCATGGTTGTTTAACTGCATTTTGACACAGGCTTACTGGTAGCCTCAGTTTTGAACCCCATACTAATCAACTTTATAACTCAAGAAACCTGAACAAAACCTAAAATGATGGTGGGGGGGCAAAGGCCCAAAACGGGGACAGATTTTTAATATTGTTCTTATAAACTAAGAAAGTTGCTGGAATAACAGCATTTGTGTTAGTATGCATTTTCTGTAGCATATGATATCTGAAACTCAAATGTATATCATTAGTTATTGTCTTCAAACCACAGTGATTTGCCAAAAAAACACAAATTTTATGAGGAAAACACCAAAAATTTGAGGAAAAAATCTGGACATTCTGGATAAAATCTGGACAGTTGAAAAGTATGCCTGAACCCAACCTAGACTAAAACCAATACTTCTCGGAGGCATGTCCAGGAGGTCATTATAGTTTCTGTGGGGGAGGGCTGTAGACATGCCCTTATTTCCTTAATTTTCTTCCCAAACCTCATAAGTGTGCACAAGTTGCTATAGCTTGTGTGGTCCTGGGGACAGTGTGGTCATTATTTCTTTAACTTTCCTTGCAAATTTCAGAGGTGTGTACAAAGGGTCACATAGCTTGTGTAGGAGCAGTGTAGAAGTAACAAGTTGGAAAGACTACTGCAATCATTTTTTTCTTTCCTCACAATCAAACATCAGTTGTGTATACAGGTGGCTATCTGCTGTGGTAGCATAAGGAGGCATGCTGTTCATATGTGTGACAGCAACAGGTTGAAATATGTTGTGTTCTAGTTGTTTATTCAATTTTGTCCCAGTCTTACAGAATGGTACACAAACCATGGCTGTTTCTTTGGGGTGGTGTGGGGAGGCATGCTGTATATATGTAGGGCAACTTTTTTTTATTTCAAGGAAGAAATGAAGAATTTCTTTCCTTATGATTTTTGTTCAGACCATCAAACGGTTGGAAAAAAAACTCTAGATTGCACCTCAGAACATCTAGAACTCTGATAGCTTCTGGAGGCTAACAGCCCTCAGACCTTCAGCTTAATGCCTTTATTTCCTCCAAGTGTAGTCTTCCTTCACAGCTATCAGAGCACAGTCTTGGCCTTGTTAGAATATGTTGAATGAGTGAATGCAGCGTAAAAATGAAGAGTAGAAAGCTGTGAGAAAGGGAATAAAAGTAATATGGATGGTGTGGACAGGCAATGATGTTGTGGGGGGTGCAGTGAGGTATCAGTTGATGTAGGGGGTGAGGTAGTGAGCAGCAGGTGGTGGGGCTGGGGCCGTTCACTTAGAGCACCTGTTCACCTAAAGCTAACCTTGGTAATAAGTACTGTGGAATGTACACCCCCCCTCTCAGTGATACAGAGTATAGGAGCCACTATCAGTGATGAGTGGTATTCAAGGTCCCAGTCACAGTAATAAGTATCATGCACTATGAGATACAAGCCTCCCCTCACAGTAATGAGTGGCATGCACTATGAAATATAACCCAACTTTATAATAATGATTGACGTGCACTGTAGGAGAGAAGTCCCATTCACAGTGATTAATAACATACACTGTGAGATAGTGGCTTCACTCACCACGATAAGTAGCATACACTGTGGGCTAGACATCCACCCCCCCACACACACACACACACACACACACACACACACACACACACACACACACACACACACACACACACACACACACACACAGTGTTAGGTAATGTGTTTTGTGAGACATAGGCTTCATTCACTGTGATAAGTAATATGTATTATGGAATGTAGGTGTCACTCACAGTGATAAATAGCATATAATATAGGATACTGACTCCACACTCATACCTCTCAACCTCTTAGAGCAAGAAATCTGGACAAAGCCTTATATAAAAGTGAGGCAAAGGCCCAAAAATAGGGACACTTTTTAAATATTACTCTTACAAACTTAGATGGTTGGCAGAGTAACAGGTTTTGCATTAGCATGAATTTTCTGAAGGGTATGAAGTCTGAAACTCAAATGTTTGTCATTATTTTCTAACTTCAACTTTTAATGATTTGTCACTAATTTGCCAGAAAACCACAATTTTATGAAAAATGGACCAAAAACATGAGACAAAAATCTGGACATTCTGCAAAAATCTGTACATTTGAGAGGTATGGTCACACTAATAAGCAATGTGTACTGTAGGATACAGTCCTCACTTACATAGATAAGTATTGTGCACTGTGAGATACATGCCCCACTCACAATGTGTGATACAGGCCTTTCTCACATTATTGAGTAACATGCACTGAGGCATACAGGTCTGAGTCAAAGTGATGAGTAACACACACCGACAGACCCCACTCAGAATGATGCGTAACATGTACTATAGGACAGGGGACCCACTCTCAGTGATGAGTAACATGCACTGTGGGACACAGGCCACACTCACAGTAATGAATAAAATGCACTGTGGGATAGAGACCCCACTCAAAGGGATGAGTAGCATACATGATGGGATATAGGTCTCAGTCATTATAATGAGTAACATGCATTGTGGGATGCTGACCCTATTCACATTGATGAGTAGCATGCACTGTGGGGCAGGGGTCCCACTGACATTGATAAGTAACACTCACTGTTGGATAAAAGTCCTCTTCAGAGTGATGAGTAACATGCATGGTGGGATGTAGGCCTAACTCATGATGAAGAGGAACATGCACTGTAAAATACAGACCCCACTCACAGTGATGAGTAACAGTCCCTGTAGGATATAGGCGTCACTCATGGTGATGGGAAAAATATGCAGGGGGATATAGGCCTCATTTATAAGGATGAGTAACATGCACTGTGGGATGTTAATCCCACTCTCAACAATCAGTAATGCACACTGCCAGATGCAAATGATTCTTTAAATGAGTTACATGACCTGTGAAATGAAGGCATGATTCTTAGTGCTTACCGTCTGCATTGCTAGATGCAAACGTGCGACATGCAGTGATAAAACAGGTCATTTGTGGGATGTAGATTCTACTGTCAATGACTACTATGCTCTGCCATGGACCTCATTTTCAAATCAAGTTGTTGCTGTTCTTTATAGGCCTAGTCCACTATAATACATTTTCAGCCAGTAAAGGAGCAGTTAGTTTATGGACGACCTTTCTTCCAACAGACTAACAAGCCAAGCAGTAGCCACACTGCTGCTAACAAAGCTGTCTTAAAGTTAATAAAAAGTCTAGTAGCATCACATGTAGTTGTGAGTCGAGTAGCATTTTATTTATTTTTTATTTATTTTTATTTTACATTTGTTTACCGGGAATGTCCGACTGGAACAAGGTCCATTTACAGCGGAGGCCCGGGGAGAAAAGCTCCATAACTTAACAGTACAAATACAACAAATGACAAAAAAATTTCTGTACAGAGGCATATGTACAATCAGAGCTCCATGTCTTTATATGACAAACACATAATCCACGAATGACAGAAAGTGTCTATGCAGTGGCATATATACAGTCAGGGAGATTTTTCGTACCTTAGTTTGATTTGAGCAAGCCTGGTATATAGATAGCAAAACTTTGAATCCCCTATTGGTAGTACAAAGCATAAAAATGAAGGAATGGAGTCTGGAAAATAATGCTATTCTGGAGATATGTCATAGCATGAGAAATAGTTTGTAGGATAGTAGATCCTGATAGGGAATATCTGAGTAGTACAGAATAGCTGAGGTAAGCAGTGAGGAGATGAGGTGTGGCAAATCAGGAGGAGAGCAGAAAAGATTTTATGTGATACAGGGACAGAGCCATGATTGCAAGGGGTGTGACTTTAGTGATGTCTTGAAAAGTGAGATGGATGGTGCAGAGGAGATACTTTGGGGTAGGTTATTCCATTCCCTAGCAATGGTGTGGGAGAATAGACCTTTCCCTGCAGTGTTATTGGCTTTAGTTATGCAGAGCAAGGTTTTGTTGGATGAGCGTAGAGGGTGATTTGCAGAATATTGGTTTAGAAGTTGGTTTTGGGCTTGGGTTTTCTGAGGGTTCCTTATTATGTTAAAGGTGAGGACTAATTCATGATAGCTAATTAGCTGAGGGAGTTCTAACCACTGTAGTTGCTTCACTGAACATTTCCCACCTCTTTTGATTCACTCACTGGGTGGTGATTTTGATCACAGCCTTCCAGAAGGAAGTATTGATGCATTGCTTTGAGTGTGTTATAATGGTGGCTTATAAACCAAGGTGATGCTACTGGATGGAAATCCTTATTTATCCATAGCATAAGGTTATGAACACAAAACAACTTACATAGTGACTCCATTATATTATTTTGAATAAAAGAAGTGGTTATACCCTTCTGTAACGTACCATATCATATTGTTGACCTATGTAGGAAAAGGTAAGAAAATTTAACAGTAGCATGAGCTAAACTATGTCTCTGGCATATTAACCAGAAATCCCCTAATATAAACTGTGCGATCTAGATCTTAAATTACCGCATTTCTACTATGAAAGACATTTTAAGGGAATTTTTATTGCTTCCCAAGATTGAAACTTTTATGATGGTTCAAAATCCCAAGGACCATAAATGCAGTCTTCAGACCAGTGAAACTACAAGTGCAAATGAGGGAATAAATACTAAGTCTGAAGTCATGGTACATATGCATAGTCTCTGTACTGTTAGGTTAGCATGTATAAGTAGAAAGAGTGTGGAGGAATGCAGCTCCACATATAACATCACAAAATGTGCTTGATAGCAGGAGACAATAAGTCTATTCTGCCATTTAAATGCATTTAATGTTCAGTCTTCCCTCTATCCCTACCTTCCTCCTTATCTTTGTCCAACTATTCCATGTCCTTTTGAGTGACTCTGTGGCCACCGCATATTGAAAGCAATATATTCAGGTTCATTGTTTGGGTCTACCACCCTCTTTGTAAAAAATACTTTTAGAGATCCAGGTGGTAGTTAGTCCCTAAAATTCCATGCCCCTGCCCACTTCTGCCTCTCTGCCCTTCCTGTTCAGAATGACCCTTTACAACTCTTTGACATGATCTTCTGCATTAGTATTATGCTCCCCATGACTTCTGGGCTCATCTCAGAAGAGCTGTACCTCCTCTATCCCCGATCCCATTCCTTCCCCTCCAGCCCTTGAAATTTTCCGATACTTTTTCTATTCATTTCTTCCAGGAACCTAGTATCCTTTTCCTTATATGACCTCCAGAAGTGCGTGCACTTCCCAGGGTATGGACTAACTAAGGCCCTGTAAAGGGGAAACATTACCTATTTGTTTCTGGAATCTCTGTCCTTTGTATACATCACAGCATTTTGTTTGCTGCTGCTACTGCCCTCTCACAATGCTCTCAGGCCCTTTTCATGCTCTGTTGGTATTAGTTCTACTCCCCATAGCTGATGCTTCACACTGGGGTTGTTAAGTTTCACTTGCAATACTTTGCATTTTCTGTTCTTTATACCATCAAATCTGTCAAGGATAAACATGCTGACAAGTTCTGCATCCATGCCAGACTGCTGCACTGATCCACTAGTCTCTTCCCTAACGCTTGCCCCTCTCATCTTATCCTTCTGTCTCCTACCATTCAACCATGTGACTATCCACTTCCTCAGTTTCGGTCCTTCCTCAGGCCCTCTATTTTTTCTGTCAGTTTCTTGTGTGGGAGAGAGTCAGATGTGTTGCTGAAGTCCATGTGCACTACGTCAAGTTCACTTGCAACTCAGCAGTAAAACTAGATCAAGTCTGACTGATGGTGCCTTCTAGCTATGAATCCATGATGTTTGCTATCTTGGAGATTTTTGTTGACAAGAAACATCATCAGGCTTCCCCTTAGGGATCTCTCCTTGCCTTTCCTACTACTGTTGCTAAGTTTACTATTCTTATCTAATACTTCTAAATGTTATACTTCAACACTTCCCTGATTTTCACGGGACATTTTTAAACTGCTTGTGAAAGTCTGAAGTGTATAAAACCCCAGACTGACGGCCACAGACCACACAAACCTTTTAAAACTTAAGCACTTTTGTCTTTATTGGAGGAAAGAATTTTTCAAAATAAAGCAAGTTAAAAATGCTGCTTTATATATTACAACTGCACCTGCTCACATGACATAAACACAAACATTTTCCACTTTCAAACATGTTGCCAAGTTTCAGTTTAGCTGCTCTTCTCTTAAGAATGTTTTTAATGTTGATGTTGTCATATACACTATCAGGATTGTTGGCTTTCAACTTTGACTGGCAACACGCCTCCATAATTCAAGAATATTTTCAAAGTTACCACCACGTTTGCCCTGTATAACACAATCCAGTACAAAAGATGAAATCTGAACACATGACAGGGTGTCAAAGCAGAGTGTTTCCAGTGTTCTTAGCCTTAATAGTATATTAATGATTATACAATGATGGGTCATTGTTATTCAAAAACAAGCATGCTGATTGCGTAGCCCAACCAGTGTGCTCATTGTAAATTGAGCATATACCAGTAGAAAGAAGTCCTGCTGCTAAAGTGGCATTGAGCGGACAGACTTTTTTTCTATTGATAGATGTTACAGAGGGCAGACCAAAAACAAGAAAAATCAGGTACGCTCTGCAAAACTTAAGAAATGTACCTGATTTTCCTTGTATTTCTCCACTGTCTTGACAGGCTCTCAGATCTCGGCGCTTTCTGATTTTTATGGTAAAAAAAAAAGGCAACAGTGATTCTCTATTCTGCGTTGCTTCTATTCAACGACACTGATATATTGTGCAGGAGTGGGAACGTAAGTCCCATATGCATGTGTAGTACATCAGCAAACATGGAAAAACAAGAAACAATGCAGAAGAACATTACAGCGCCATCCTACAAAGACATTATTTAAGAAAGGTAAGCGAGTTCTTTCTTAAATAATGTCATTGTATAATCTCAATAACCGACTTGTGTATGAGGATATATGGGGATTTATCCATGCTTGGCTTTATTTAATCACTAGGCCTTCGCCCCAGTGATCAAACCACGCCAACCATAGGTAAATCCTTATATATTCACACCTACTCGTCGGTTATTGCTTAATCATATGCCCTCTGTGCTAATCTTATTGTTTCCCTATGTAAAATGAATTGCATGTATGACATTGTGCAAGATAAACAGTGGTTGTACAGTTACAATCTGTTTACCCCCTAGGTTTCTCATAATGCGTAGTGTGGTGTATTTTTTTATATATTTACAGCACTTAAAATTACCACAGGGAAATGTACCACTGGTTTAGTTTTAGTTGTTTTGCTCTATGCAGTTTTTAACTCACATAAAGTCCTTAGATTAGCATTATGTTTGTGATTAATCTAGGCTGGACTCCTAGGATCTCAATCAGCCCTTGTTGCACTTCTATAATTTTCCTGTTACTTCTGTTAACTTTTTTAATAGATCAGCTTAGTGCTGGTTTATCTTCAGTTTGCTTAGGGCAACCTTCTGTGACTTCATCTTTCAATGAACTGATTACAGGGGCATGTATGATATTTTTCTTATTATTAACTTTTTCAAAGACCCTGTATTCTATACTACTTTAGTACACTTGATACAGAAACATGGTTTTTAAACTACCTAGTTCTTTGGGGGGAAAACTCCATCCGAAGTCAGTCTGGATAGTCTGATCACATGGCATTAATATACCATTGTCTTTCATGAGTTTTGAATGACTACAGTCCACATGAATGTAAGTGTAACTGAACATAGGATTTCTGTAAATATTAATAACATAGGAATTACAAGTCAAGTGAGCCCAGTGCCCACTCTAAATTTGTACTCCCTATCTCTAGAAGTGTAAAGCAGGTTTGACCAGAGATGAGTTTGTGGATACCCTTTCAGTTATCAAGGTTTGATTTTTTGCACTTTGCTTAACATGCAGGGGTACTTTATTCCCAAGATGGAGTAAACATTGGGTAGTAAATGTGTCCCTCCCAAAATTATTATTTATTTTTTGCTGGAGATTTATGTCTTAGTTCTGATATTTGTGGAGCTGCTAGGTTTATGAAGATGTAATCCACTGCAACTTAGACAACTGGATGGGGAACAGGAAATTCATCCCTGGTTTGACACCTGTGTCTCTAATAGACATGGTCAGCTGGTAAATTGCTCATCTCCCAGGTCCCTGCTTGTCAATGTTTCATCTCCCAAGCCTCTGCTTACAGTTATCAAGAATACCAGAACTTGTCAGAGATTTGGGATGCATGGCTAGGCTCAAAATGTCCCTTGTGGACATTAGCCTATTAAACACCTATGAACCTATAAGAGATCAAGGGGGGTTAGGTCCCTAATGGCACACAGATCTCCATGTAAGAGCCCATAACAGACTAAGTATAGAGATAGGACTTCAAGCCTCTCATGGTAGCATAGAGTCTTTACAGGCCAGTAATGTTCTTTGTTAGGAACCTCTGGAGCCTTTCTAGTTGCCTGATGTGTATGGATTTATATATGCCAACGTAGACACTGCTGTGTATAACTGGCCTGATCAGAGCTGTGAGCAAAGGGGATAGACTCTTTTGATCTGGATGATATGTCTTTAGATATTAGTTGTGCTAAACAGAATGATTTTCTAACTACTACTAATGCTGCAATTGGGGTTTAGGGAGAGTGCATTATTGACCCAGGTACCAATATCCCTGACTACCTCATTAGTTTGGAGTGGAGTATTGGCGATATTGTACATTGAGGGGCAAATCTGTTTTACAAATGTGACAATATTGTGTTTTTTTTTATTTAATTTAAAACCATTTTCTGTACATCAATAGTTAGAGTAGGACAGCTTACTGTAATGAACTAATGTCAGAGAGTTGTTTAATGATAACAGCCAGCTTGTAGTCATCAGCAAACTTAGTTCGTCATTGGTCTTTGTCTGTAGTTTGGAGGTCAGAGAAGTATATGCCATGAAGTAGAGCTCACAGGACTGAGACCTGTTGTATGCCACTCTTTACCCTTTTGCTTTTTGAGGAGGTGTCTGCAATGTTAAAAGTGTGGGTTCTGTATTCCAAACAGTTTGTTATCCACATTATCAAGTATGGGTCGACATTTAGGGCTGATGTTATTCACATTACCAGTATGGAGGATTGTGTCATAGGTTCATGCTTTCATAAGTGTCTACTAGTCCAATGACCACTAGGGCCTTTTTAAGCCTGGTCATTCATCCCAAATGTCTGACAAGTTCTGGTACCCTTGATAAGTGTAAACAGGGACTTGGGAGATTAAACATTTACAAGAAGGGGCCTGGGAGATAAACCATTTACAGGCTTCCTGTGTCCATTAGAGACATGGGTACCAAACCATGGATGGATTTCCTGTTCCACATCCAAATGGCCAAGTTACACTTGAATTGGGCTAGGGAGGAATTCTGCTTCACAAGGATGGGGAGCCTGTTCCAGAGAAGGAGTGGTCTCTGGGATACATACCTTTCTGTCCAGCAGGTCCTATTTATATCAGAGGCAAGGTTTAAGTCTTTTGGAATAGGTAATTCTGATGTTGTTTGTTTTGTAGATATGCAGGAGGTCCAAGAGGGTGGGGTCCAACAATGCCGTATATGTCAGGCATAGATCTCCCCTCAACAGCCTGTAGGAGGCAGAATACAGGGATAGGGCTTTGAGGTGGTCTCCACAGAACATGCTACTTATGTCCTGTATTCTTGCAGTGAGGAACCTTTGTGGACGTTCCAGTTGTTGGATGTGCCTGGTTAGGTACATACCAAATGGGGCATTGTACTCAATGATAGGTCTGATGAATGCCAAATACAGTGGAAAAATGACCTCCTTTGACCTGGATGCCATACCTTTGCCTATGAGTTGCACAACATAGAAAGATTTCCTCACTACTGTAGACATCTGATGTTCAAGGACTAGATTACTCTCTGCATGTGTCTCCAAGTCCCTGACTACTGTGTCATCTCTTAGGCATGTGTTGTCAATATGATAGTTACCAGGGGTGGATGACTTCCTGAAGGATACTATTATGCATTTATTTGTCAGTGGCAGCCCTTACTGGAGAACATTAGTGTTAGCAGAGGATTCTATGACTGCTCCTAATTTGCAATTGTCTGCAAGTTTGGTCAGCCAGAGGCCCTTGATATTGACCTTGACTTCAGAGAAGTAAATGTCTAAAAGGAGCAGTCCCAACACTGACCCCTGAATGACTCCACTTGTGACTGGCCTCATTGTAGAGGTGGACTCTCCATTTATAACTTCCTAGGTCCTGCCTGTGAGCTAGCTGGCTATCCACCAGCTGACATAAGGGTTTATACCTAACCTGTTGATTTTATCAACAATATCCAAGTGGGCTATTATGTCAGATGCCTTGGCTAGGTCAAGGTAGGCAGTGTAAACCCTTTTGCCCTCATTCATTGAATTAGTGACCTTCTGAAAGAAGTCCACCAGGTTGAATAGGCATGACCTGCCCTTAACAATTCCAAATTCAGTTGGGTCCATTGTCTGGAGGTTTCCTATGTCATTTTTGATCATTTCCATGATAATTCTTTCCATTGTTTTGCAAATGAAACTAGTGAGACTTATGGGTCTGTAGTTTCCAGGGTCTGTAGCTGGCCCACCTGTGTGCAGAGAGATGACTGCTGCTGTTCTACATTCTTGAGGCATGAATCCTGTTTGGAGGCTACAATTAGATAGAAATTTAAGAGGCCCTGATAGATCATGTTTCATGCTATTTAGAAGACATACTGGGTTACTGCCTGGCCCGATGGATGCAGTGTTCTTCGCCTTAGAGAGAACTGAGGACCTGTTCCCTAGTGATAATAGGGGGAGTTATAATAGATGATATTTCCTGAGAGGAGGTTGATGGAGAGAGAGGAATAAGGTTAAAGCTCAATTTGTCTGCCAGTAGGTTTGCTATATATTCGGCCTCCATTAATAATGAGCTTTGCAAAGAATTGTGTGTTGCTTTGAGGTTGCTGACATAGCTAAAAATGCCTTGTGGTTGTCCTTGGCCTAGGAGGCCAAATTTACATCTAATTTGGCTTTGATAGACTTTATTTGTCCTCTGAGATGTTTAGTTTGATGAGAGTGCTTTGCTCCTGTTGGGTGCATGCTTTATTTTTGTCATGATTTTCTTCCTCATGTTATACAGCTTATTGATGTAACTCCACCAGGGTGGGTTGTTTTTTTTTGAGTTAGCTCTGTACTTATTCCTGGTGGGTACAGCAGCCTTTATGCAGTTATTAACATGCTTGTATATGATTAATATGAACAACTCCACATTAGCAGCAGTATTCTCAGGGTTTATGGGGGTTCAGATTTTGTCAAGTTATCACTTAATAGTAGGAAGTTAACCTTAGAATAGTTTCTAAACATTCCAGGGTTAGCTGAGGTTCTGGGTTTTATTTTTACTTCAAAGGAGACCATTTTATGGTCTGACCTTACCAGAAAGGATATTACACTTGGGGGTGTGCAGCATTCTCCCATATTAGTGTCAAATGCATTGTCAAGATCCAGACAGGCTGCATGAACAGAATGACCACTATCTTCTGCCTCTGTGACCTTGCCTAAGAAGTTTACTAAATTTAATAGATACAATACAACCTTGACAAAACTGGCTGCTGGGGGTCAAGATGGGTGAGGTTTTTGACATCATTGTTTATGAAATGAGAGAACGATATGTTCCTTAGGCATGCAGATTAGACTAGTTAAGCTAGCGGGTCTGCAGTTCCTGGGGTGTGTGGTAAGGCCACACTTGTGGAGGGGTATCACAACAGACATTCTCCATGCTTCTGGCACATATCCCGTGGCTAAGATTAGGTTAAACAAGAAACAAGTTCAAGACGGGTTCCAGCAGTGCATGTTTGCTGCTATTTATTAGGCACACAGAGAGATTATCTAGATGCATGAAAGAAGTATTTTTGGTTTTAGAGATATCAGTTAGGACATACTCCTTTATGGTCTTATGAGGTGTAATAAATTCTGAGATTTACTGAGTTTTGATGGCTGCTTCAGGGGTGACTTTGGCACTGAATCCATCTGTTTCAGGTCAGAGTGGATGTTCCCAGTTTGGATCAGTTCAGTACACTGGTGGGTATTATTTCTTAATTTCAGGTATAACTAAAGAAGACTTTACAGTTAACCTTGGCTTCTGATGCTAGCTTTATTTCATGTTAGGATTTAGTCTTCCTGGTGGTAACCCTTATTTCCTTGCTAATCTTTAACACAGGCTTTGGTATGGGATAATTTGGGTTTGTTAGATGGTTTTAGATTTTTTTCCTTATATTACAGATAGTGGTTCTTAAAGTTTTCATTAAATTTGATTCTAATAGAGGCAGCCAAATCTAACTACTTAGGTGGTGCTAGAACTGTGTTGCATAGGCAGCAGCTGACGCTGCATCAGGGCTGGTGATGTTACCAGTAAATGTAGAGAGTTCATCATAAAATTTGAAAAGGTTTGTACATCTGAAATCATTAAATTCAGATGGGTTAATTTCAGAGGTATTTAAGATGTAAATGAAAAAGTGAGAAGTCTACAATCAGATTTAACCTGGGATGCAGATATTAACGGAATGGTACATGTGGGGCAATGTTGGTTAGGACAAAATCTAGAATGTTCTGTCCTCTAGTTGGCTGGTTTACTATTTGTTCTGAGGAATTTCAATTTATTAGGGCTGGGATTCTCAGGGCATGCCCGAATTTAGTGGTGTAAATGCATCATTTTAAGGAAAGATACTTGAATTTCCTGTCATAAAGGATCTTATTTTTCATTATGTGTAGTTCAGTGAATGCATTAAGGAATTTTTTGTGGTCATCTGATAATATGGAGGGTGTCTTTGTTTTGTTCAAGTTAAGTAGTTCAGTAAGTTCAGTTTGTGGGTCTCTGGGAACCTGCCCGCCTATTAGCTTGTAATTCTTTCTGTTAAAGTGGTGTCCTGAAAATCTGTAGCTTGTGCAGACCACATAGCTGTAAAACCCACTAAAGTAGTCAACCTGTTTAAATGATTAACAAAATACAGTAGCACATCATCTTTGCTTTGCTAGCTAATCATCCATAACATTTTATATACTTCTAAAAGTTCAGTTATAAATGGTCATGGTTTTTCCTAATAATTCAGAAATAAATTAGCAAATGTGGAAACTAATGCCACCCCCACAGTTACATCTCTAACATGCTGGTATTATCATTGAAGAAAAAAGTATTAAATCCAAAAGGTCATGCATAAGCTGTATTGAAATGTGACTAACAAACTGGATAGCATGCAAAAATTGTCTCATCGTAGCTAAACCTTCCTCCTTTGCAATCATGGTACAGCAATCTTTTATTTCCTTTCTCACAAATAAATAGCCAGAATCATATGCAATATTTCTGAGTAGCTCTAAAAGATGCCAGTGACCTTTAACATCGGGGCTGCCCATTTGTACCACCTCCTTTAACAATTTGTCAGTAAGTATAGTCAGCAGGACTGCTTTGTTTCCCATGATAGGCTTCAAAGGGGGGTTAGTAATAAACTTATGGGTTTTAGTTATATCTGAAGAAGAAGAAGGTATCACTGGTTTGCCATGGTAAGAAAACCATACAGTTCAAAAGTTAATCTGTTACTGTGCACATTATTAATCACTCTGTGTACCCTGTATCAAATAGTGATACATTTTGGAAAAAATGAACAACATCATTTAAAATCTCAATTACTACTATATGCTAGCCTGTGTCCATTAATATAATACCACCACCCTTATCAGTTTTCATAAGGCATTCTTCCTTGTCCAGAGATAGCTCCTTGAAGGACTAGTTTATTATATATGACTGCTTAATCATTATCCCTTATACTACCAGTTTACATTCTTCTAAACAATCTTGTTCATTTATTAATAAAGAATCAGTGTATAGAGTACTAGTCATATGAACCTGGGCATTTTTAATGTCTGCCTTCCCTTAATAAAACAAGTGTTGCTTCAACAATGTTGTCACTCTTTTGTATACCATTCTTATTATATTCAGCATCCTACAAAATTATTTTCACACCATTCAGTCCTGTACTTTTTTATTCCTTTTTATGAACCACATGCTTTTGGGAATCCTGTGAACTGGTACAACTTTCTAGAACTACTCTGATGTCTTTTCTAGACTTGCTGCATAGTACTAATTGTGTTGACTTAACTCTTCTGAAATGTAAGAATTCAGCTCTATGAGACACTCATTTATAATCCTTATGAATGTTTCTCCTGCTTTATATTGTTTTCTACTATTGGTGCAGCGGTTAGCATTGCCACCTCACAGCAAGAGGCTCTCCAGTTCGATTCTCGGCTGGGGTGCCTTCTGTGCAGAGTCTGTATGTCCTCCATGTGGTTGCGTGGGTTTCCTCCGGGTGCTCCAGTTTCCTCCCACATCCCAAAAACATGCAGTATGTGGATTGGACACTCTAAATTGGCCCTAGGTGTGAGTGTGTGCATGTGAGTGCCTTCTGCAGAAGGTTGGGCACCGGGCTGGCAACTCGACACCGTAAAACTCCACTGCCGATCATGAGCGGACAGATGATCCACTGTGGCGACCCCTCACCGGGAAAAGCCAAAAGAAGAAGATTGGACTTTTTTGAATGTATGACTTGTATTGTACTAGATACTCCTTTGTAATTTCCAAGGTGCTTTTCTCCTCTTGCCTTATACTGTATTCTGCTTTTGTTTTATATATAGATTTGCTATTGTATTAGATATTTTATTTGTATTTTCTTTATGGCGCTTTTCTCCCCAGGCCTCCATTGAAAATGGGCTCTGCTTGGCTCAGTGGACTTTCCCAGTTAAAAATGCCAATAAATAAATAAATACATTTTCTCTGTTCTCATCCAATATTGCTGAACATTGTATTATGCTCAATGTCCTCCCTGGTGTTCACAGGTCATTTCTAAACCAGTAGTAGCTTTTTAATGTAATCTATAATTAACACATTTACTGTTTAAATTACTAATCTGACTGGAGACTTGTTCTTTGCTTGCTGTAAATGCATGAAATGTTTAGTCTATACACTTAATTGCTTAAAGTGAAGGCCTTATCTACTTTCACTACTATCGCAAAACAAAGCAGGACTGAACTGTCTAGCACCACATTTGCCCACCACCTATTTTGGATTCACTGTACTCAAAAGTGCAAGGTAATAGCATGGATGCCTTTTCTTTATTGCAAAGAAGATGACATGGCATTTGTATCACAGGTCTCTGCATCTCAGCTGTTTCTCAATAGCAAATATATATTGTAATGAATACTTTTTTTTTTTTATTTTTTAGTCTCACATTTTATACTTCTCTTCTTTCTTCCTTGTAACTTAATATAATTATAGCTCCATCACTTCCATATTATAAGATATTATCAAACAGTAATTAATATTACATTGTTTTATTCTACAGCATTATATAATACATCTTTCTTTCATTTACACTTCGTTCAGTTATCTTTTATGACACGCTATTGTTTTATAACTCTCAACAAGTGTAATCATTAATTGTAGATTGAATTTTTGTACTAGAGCTTTTTTCCTGTGCCTCAGCTGAAAAGGGGTCTTTTTAGGCCCTGTCAGAGTAACCCAGAAAACAAATACCAATAAATGAATGAATATTCATAGTTTGAATTTTCTAGGTCTCCCATGCAAATAAATAAATATACTCAAAGTAAAACGAAAACAGTCAAAGGATAAAGTGCATCTATGATACAACAAGCTTAAATTTAAAAAAACTCAGGAGGCAACACCATCCAAAGTGAAGGAGACCATTTATAAGTCTGAAGAAGCGTTCACAAGAACGCAAAAGCGCTCTTCATTTTTATTTTGTATATTTTATGTCTTGTTTGATGAAATAAACGGTCTCCTTCGATTTGGATGGTGTTACCTCCTGAGTTTTTTGAAAAATAAATACGTATGCATGTTTTGAATTTCCAAGGTGTCACATGCTAGCAGCAGGCACCTTAACTCTTGATGTAGTATAAGCAATGTTACCATTATAGAATTATTATTTCATGTCTACAGTGCTTATAATGGCTTGTCAGAGCATGACTTTTATGAGACTTGAAATGGAGGAACTTTAAGTGTAGACTACAAAATGTTTTCCTGATATGCCCAGCTCAGTCCTTCTCTGTCTTTTTCTAATGCAGAATTTCATCAAACAATTACTGTTTCCTAGAGAAGCAGCCATACCGCTCAACTGTCCAGATTTTTGCAGAATGTCCAGAATTTTGCCTCATATTTTTGTCGATTCCTCACAAAATGTGTTTTTTTCTGGCAAATCACTGAGGATTGAAGTCACAAAATCATGGCACACATTTGAGTTTCAGACGTTATATCCTTTAGGAAATGTATGTTACCACAAAACATATTATTCTAGCAAATGTCTAAGTTTATAAGAGCAATATCTAAAATCTGTCCCTATTTTTGGCCCTTATTCCTCACATTATTTTAGGCTTTTTTCAGATTTCTTGCACTAAGGGATTGAGAGGTTTGGAAGCAGCCCCAATATCAAAACTGGAAAATGTCTAAGCTTGATTTGACTTATTGAAAGGATTGACACTGTAATTGCCTTAACTGCAAACGTATCTTTAAAATTTGGTGTTATTAAGGAAACAAATTAATACTAATAAAACAGAGTTAAATTCATTAAACACAAAAAACACATCTACTGAGGCATTATCATAAATGCTTCACTTATACAGGAATTATTCTGTTTTAAATTTAAAAGTAAGTATAAAATCAAGGGTTTTGAAATTTCAATGAAAAAGAAATGGTATCAGGATTACATGTTTAAAAAAGGTCTGAACTCTTTTCTTCAGACACTCTTGCCTGAAGATTTAAATTTAAAGGTGCCATTGTCTCTAACCTTTGAAAGAGTTCACAGAATACAAAGGCTCTTTTCAGTCAAACCAGACAGATTCACGGAATAATTAAACTAGTAAACTTTAAAGAAAGACAATTTATACTCTTTGCTGCTACGGAGTGTAAGTAATTGACTGCATTGGATTTCTCTGTCAGAATTCTTCCTGACCACTCCAAATCAGTCTTAGTCCAAAGAAAACCATTTAATGACGTTATAAAAACCCCATACAGAAACACACAGAATGAAAAACATTACATTTCATAGTCCAAAGGCTCTGAATTCTTTTTAAGAGACACAAAACCTGTCAAAGAAGCACATAGTTCTACAGGAGAGGAAACCATCAAGAATATTTCTGTACATAGAGTGACCAATGGCAAAAGTAAATATACTGCTAAGTTATCTTTGAAGATACAAGAACAGTCCCTGAGATTCAGAAAGCTTAGTGCAATGCAGAAGCCTCAACCCAGAAGGATTTCACATCACTGTAAGCCTTCCTGATTCAGAGACTGGTCACTCACTATGGTTTTCTCCTAGTGGAAACAAAAACATAGAGAGCAGTTTCACTAAGGAAGTTGCATATTAATGTGTCAGTCTAGGGGAGTGGTTAATGTCAATTAGCTATTTTCTGTCTCCAAGAAATGGCAGCAGTATCCAATTAAATTGGCAGAGTGAATGAATTGTTCTGCTGAGTTAATATTTTTCACTAGAAAAGAAAATTGAACGCAGGGGCAGCAGTCACTCATTATCTACTGCAGGAGTGCCTGCTATATAAGTAAATCTAGCAGAGCTATGGGTGGGTGTGTTTGTTTGGGCACGTGTGGGGATGTGTGTCTGGTCACACAACAGGAGATGGGATAACGACATTGCATGTGTGTGTGTGTGTGTGCATGTGCGTGCGTGCGTGCGTGCGTGTGTGTATGTATATATATATATATATATATATATGTGTGTGTGTACGTGTGGGGGGTGCCTATACTTCTGCAGTGCATGGGCTGGTGGGCAGAACATTTGCACTGACACATCTGGCAATTCCGTGTTCGATTCAGGGTCATGATAATGAGCTGCTAATGAGGTTCTTCTCTATGCAACTTTATCATGTCTTGGAATAAGAAATTCTCTGTCTCATTAACTGGCCACATTGGCCAATAGCGTGGGTGACGAGAATCTCTCTGAATTATGGACCATGTCCATGCCTTTTTCTTTTTGATTTTTTTTTTTTTTTTGCAGTTAAGGTAAAACAACAAAACAACTTTAATTTAATAAGCCAGTAACTGCAGTTATCAATCCATATTACAGAAGGAAGAGATGTATCAAAACCAGAACTTAACAAAATTACAATTGTAGTATCTAAGTGAAATCAAAAGAAAAAAATGAAATTTCAGAATATATATATATATATATATATATATATATATATATATATATATATATATATATATATCATTGGAAATGATAAAAATCTTTGATGTCAGCTGCTGTTTTGCCTACATACTTTGGTCGACAAAATAATTGGCTCACTAGTGTGTGAGATGGCAGTCCTCGGGGGATGAGGAATATACCCTTTAATGAGGATTGTGCAATCTTGTAGTTAGAGCAAATAAGTAACAGGGCTGTAAGGGGCACAACCCACCAGCACCTGGGATAATGCAAAATGTTTTAAAATTTGCATGCTCAGAGGTTATTCCTCACATCATAAGCAAGTGTGTCAACATTAACATGTCAACATTAGGGACGTCTATAAATATTCCATTTGATTTAAGTTACTAAATTCATATGCATAGGTACAATGGGTGTGATCACCATATGGATTTGTCAACATGCAGATATGTGTTGTTTTAAGGTCATGCTTACAGTTTATCGAATGGACATTTTATTATGTGTGTTTCATCTAAACAAATGGGATTTCTAGTGGGTTTGTGTGGGTACAAGTTATTGGTCTAGTGTTTTTAGGATAGCTTACGGGTTCACTCTTAAGAAGGAGTATCACTTTTCCTGTTGTTAACCAGGTTTGTTTCTGCTCTGGATGTGCATATTACTTAGTCTTACTCAAGACTAAATGTTCATGTAAAGATGTTAATATTTTTAGCCAGAGGTTAGATACTGCATCTGGGCCCAGGGTTTTCTAATCAGGAGTTTTTCTTAATTTTGTCTCAGTTTCTCTGGCCATTACTTCATGCCATTTCATGTTCTGTATATTTGAACTTCTTACTGTTTCTTTTGCTTGTTCCAGCTATTCAGCATCTTTATTATGTTCCATAGGGTCTTCCTAGATATTTCTCCAAAATGTGTCTATTTCATCTTTTTCGTGGTGTTTCTATCCCTTTTGCTTTGTTTTCCAATTCTCTATAAAACATTTTTGGGTCATCAATGAATTATTTATTTTTCCGTTTCCTTTATATTTAGCTGCGTATCTTAGGATTCTAAGTTTTTTTTTGCCTGTGCTTATATCTTTAGTCTATTATTTGCAATAGTGTGCTATAGATCTTGGTCTATTCTGATACTGCCCATTGCTTTTATCACATCTACCTTTGTGAGGATTCTTATCGATCTGTTCCCCATTCTATACTCTGCTAACAGTGATACTTCTTGTCTTAATTGCTTTATAGTTTTCTCTATTCATTGCTTCCATGATGGCATTTTATATCTTCTCTTCCTTTCCCTTATTGCTCAGCATTTTTGTAAGATTTTATCTTTTATTAAGTTAGCTGCAGAGTAATACATCCTATTTACTTCTGTTATATCACATTAATTTCTATTAATAGTCTTGATTACTATGTTCATCTGTTTTATCAGACTTCTAACAGTTTGGGTCTTATTTGCTTTCTGTAATCTATTTCTTTCATTGATCTTAATATGTCTATCCATCTCTATTACATCAAGCAACTCTTCCCTTAGATCCTTTTCTTCTAAACTGAGGGCACATTCTTTGCTCACTGTTTCCTGTGAACATTCTACATAAAGTTCCAGAACATCTTCCTGTGATATTCTCTTTAGCTGCATTCTGTGTCATCCATTGCTCTTTCATATAGGAACTCATAGGACCATCACTCCACAACATTGATTGCATCATAGTTGCCATTGTTTCCTGCTCCTTCCCTTGCTGAGCAACTCCACCTGAACTTTTATACTAGTTTCCTGCTGAAGGCTCCAGAGTATGTCCATGTGGCTTCTGATCAGATGCTTCCCATTTCACCTGTTTTTCCCTAATTTGGGGATTCATTTTCCATCATGCTGTGACATTACCCAAGTAAGATTTTCTCCTTTTTTGTATTGATTAGTTTTGCTTTGTCCTTTGAATAAATATTGCACCATATTATATCTCTTTTTTTTTCCATTTACATGTTTCTGTTTGTATCCCTTTCAAAAATCTCTAGGTTTTGTTCCTCATATTTTTGCACTTCCTCTGTCACTTCTTTCTCCAAGTAGATCAAAGTTTCTTTGTCTATGTAATGCTTTTCATGGATTCATTTGAAGCTTTTGACAGTTTTTCTTTTGCAAGTGTTTTTCTTTCCCATAATCTCTTTCTTAATCATTTTGAATATCCTTTATCTGGAAATTCTGGGCTTCATGCATAACAGTAACAATGCATAACTGCTTCCTTGTCTTCAGTATTCCACTCTTATCATCTTTATGTCTCTTTTTCGACCTGTCGGTTTTGTGATTTTTGTGAACTACTTCTTCCTTCTACAACAGTGCTGCCAACACCCCCCCTGAGCCTGGTCTAACCCCATTGTAGAAATGTCTCCATGTCTTGAGGATTATACACTGTCATTTTTTCTAGTCCTGGCACCAGTGTGCACACTAGGATTGGGGACTTTTTATCCTGAGACTTGTGCACCCAGCTGTCCTGTTAACAGGCAGAGGTTTGGTGATCAAATTTCTGGTTTATCGTTTGGACATTTTATTGTGCGTGTTTTGTCAAAACAAATAATTGGAATGTGTAGTAGGTGTGTGTGTGTGTGTGTGTGTGTGTGTGTGTGTGTGTGTGTGTGTGTGTGTGTGCGTGTGTGCGTGTGTGCGTGTGTGTGTGTGTGTGTGTGTGTGTGTGTGTGTGTGTGTGTGTGTGTGTGTGTGTGTGTGTGTGTGTGTGGCTCTTGAGAAGCAGGTGGAAATCAATGCTTCTGTCACTTGAAAACCAGTATAACCTTGTTGCAATGCATAAGGAATTAAATCTCATGGTAGAATCAGCAATGTCTCTTTAACAAGGGAATGCTTTTTTGAGCCTGTTAGATCTACTATGAGCTTAGCAACAAACCCCTCAGATGTCACATGGGGAGCTCATATGGGGAGGCCTGTAGGTCCAAGGGACTTGCGAATACAATTTGGGGAAAAATACATCAACAGCAAATAAACTATTGGAGTCATTCTGTCATGCAAAGCCTTTTTCCCTGCCATGAAGTGGAGAGGAGGCCCTACAGCTACAGACAGATAACACTACAGTTATCTGGTACATACATAAGCAAAGAGGGACCCCCTCATATCTACTGTGCAGATTAGCCATGTATGTGTGGGATATTGCAGTAGGTAGGCAAGTATCTCTCTCTGAAAGCCACATACATCCCTTTAGATGAGAATGTGATAGAAGACAAGCTGAGCAAGTCTTATGCAGACCACCATGAACAGGTGCTTCAAAGGGGAAACATTCTTAAATCTAAGCAGCAGGTGGTATGTGCCTGAAATGAACCTGTTTGCCTCTCATCTGAACAGGTAACTGAGATGGTTTTGTTCATGGATAACAACTTGAAGAGTCTGGTTGACAGATGCCTTCTCCCTGGCTTGAGTTGGTCTGTTTGTGTATGCTTTCCCCTACCATACCCTTGATCCCCAAGTTACTGACAAAAGTTTGTTAGGAGAGGCAGAAATGACACACACATAGTTCCCTTTTGGCCAAGCCAACAGTGGTTCCCTCTCCTGTGCAACCTGACAAAAGGAAAACATCAGTTACTGCCTCTGTGGGTGGACTTTCTAACTCAGAACAAGATGTCCATGTTGCACCTCAGTCTGGCAACACTGAGGCCGACAGCCTGGATGACCTATTCCCTAATCCCAGGCAGGCACAAAATTTTCAGAGGAAATGTTAATATTATGAAAGAGGATGGGAAACCCAGCACAAGAAAATGATACCTAGCTAAGTGGAAAAGGTTTTTTCTTCTGGTGCCACTCCAGAGACCATGGCCCCAGAAAAGCTAAGGTGTTATTGGTCCTGGAATACCTGTCAGACTTTTACAAACCAGGTTTAGCTTGCATATCTGTAAATGTTCATGCTTCTGTTATCTTGCCTTGTCTGCTCATAGAACCCACTCTGTATTCAAGGCTTTGAATTTAATAATTTCTAAGGTAAGTTATTCACCTTAAGCCACTCAAGAGACAGATGGCTCCACCATGAAACTGTAGTTATGTATTACAGAAATTGACATTACCTCCCTGTGAGTAAAAAGCCTCTTGCCCTATTCAGTTTCTTTGTTTCTTAGAAGATGCTTTTCCTGATGGCAGTGACCTCTGCTAGGCATGTGTCAGAACTGCAAGCATTAATGTGGAAAGAGCCCTTTCCAGTGTTCCACCCAAATAGAGTGGTTTTAAATACCACCAATCCTTACTTTATGCATAAAGTGGATAATGAATTAGCTTTAAACCAGACCATTCAACTTCCAGTACTTTTTCCTAAACCTCAAAATTTTGGGAGACTTCCTGCATTCCCCTTCATGTGCAGAGAAAGTTGGGAATTTACCTGCAGAGAAGAGAACAAAATATTTCAGGGAAAACTGACCTACTATCTATCTGTTTTGCAAAACAGAAGGAGGGTAAGCCTGTAAACAAGCAAACTCTTTTCATGAGGCTGGGACATTGCATTACATCTTGCTGTCAGCACCATGGGAAACAAGGCCCAGGCCACATTACAGCACATTCATCTACAGGTATATCTGCAACCATAGCTTTCATCAGAGAAGTTTCTGCCCAGGGCATTTTAGAAGCAGCTACTTGGCCCTTTATACACATCTTCTGCAAACATTACAACTTAGGGGATTTCTCCAGGGCAAGAGCAGAATTTTCTTCTGCTATCTTGCAAGACATACAGCAGCTAAGAAAGCATGAGGAGACGGAATTGAAGTTCCTGAAATGAAACTCGATGGTAAACTATGAGGTATACCAGAGGAAACATTCATAACTTTTACACAGATCCTACTAGAAAGTCTTACATTGTAAAGTAAACAAATTGGCTCTCATCTACAACTTGAAGACTGGTAAATTTAAGAGCTTGCACTCTGCCCTTTCTCTTTATTTTCTGTTACGATAGCAGGGTATACTTGTGCAGTGAATATATGAGCATCAATTATAAAGATAGTTTTTTGAGTGATTTTGCAGCAACGGAACACAATAGCATGATGCATAGATTGATCTGTATATATACAGCTGATGTAATCACAATAACAGAAACTTAGCTTAAATGATATTCATTTATTCATTCATTTATTTATTTATTGACATTTGATTGCCAAGAAAGTCAGATTGGGTAGATGCCCATTTTCAACAAAAACCTGAGGAGAAAACCTCAAACGTATTTCAAAAACATTTTAAGAACAGTAATTTTACATGCTTCAAAAATAATACAAAAAAAATCTACAGTTAAATAATTTACCAAATTAGACATGATGTGACAACATTGGTTAAAAACAGATACAACTTATATGACAATAATTTAATATTTAGAGAAATGTTAACCACTTTATAGAAACTAAAGAAAAGTTAGTATAATACAATCAGGAATTGCAATGTGAAGTGTGTGAAAAAAACAGGGTTATGGCATATTTAAATAGAGAGTCACAGGAGAGAAACTGATTAAAGTCAGGAAGTGAGTAAAGAATGGGGGTAAGAAGGTATAAAATATGAATAGGTACTTGTTCATACTTCGGGATATTAGTGTAACCTAGGTTTGAGCAAGAATAGAGCCAGATATTTGCTATGAGGTCTTTCAGAGTGGTTTTAAAGGACTGGAGGGAAGATACTGACTTGAAGGTTATAGGCAAGGATTTCCAGGTCATAGCAACATGGTATGAGGACAAACCATGCCCAGCAAATTTAATTGGTTTGTGAACATAGAGAAGTTTTTGGTCATTGGGTCATAATGACTGAGTGGGAACATAGTTATGCTGGTATTTAGTGCTGGACTAGCAGATGGATGCCTGGTAATTTTATAGGTGGTAAGAAGCTGACTAAATATTAGTTAATGGGGAAGTTCTAACCAGTTTAGGCTTTTTATTACTATATACTGGTGGGTTCTGAAAGGGATACTTCTTGCAAATTAGATACTTTATTACAGCATTGTCCAAGTTTTACTTTTTGCGATGCCTGGAGGTTAGTAAGGATGGGAACAACAAAGTATTGAGAGAAGGAGGTAAGTAGTGGGAAGCATAGTTTTAGTTACATGGATGAGAAAGTTTTTGGTGAGTTGTCATTGTACAATTTTGTATATGCAGGTGAAATTTTAAAAATATCATCCACTATCATTCCTAATAATTTTTTATGAGAAATGACTAATGGTTGCATTATTAATCAAAAGGATTTAGTTTGTTTTTTTCATGAGAGAGGGCTTGGGAGAAAAACATAAGTAGTCTGTTTTTTGGAGGTTGGGCATGAGTTGTGAATTACAAAGTCATGTTTCAGTTGCTAAAGCTCCCTGAGTAATTTTTTTGGAGATGTTCCAGGTTTTCTGATGTTTGTATGAGTGTGGAGTCATCTGCATATTATATTAGGAAGGCCCATTATGTTGATGTGTGAAGGGTGTTGCCAAGAATGTTAAAGAGGAGGGGCCCAAGGATACAGCCTTGTGGTAGGCTGCTGGTGACTGGGCGGCATAGAAAGAGGGTGGAGTGACATTTTACTGACTGATACCTATTGAGAGGTAGCCTCTGAACCATAGAAGAGTGAGCTGAGATAGACATATTGAGGACATTTGAAGTAGAAGTTTGCTGTGATAAACTATGTCAAAAGGTTTAAACAAGTCTAAAAATAAAGAGGAAACTAAATTGCCATTATCTCTAGTTTTATTGATGGTAGCTATAAAGTTTAAGAGTGCAGTGTTACTATTGTGGGAGGGGTGGAAGCCATGCTGTGTGGGGATAGAAGTTCTTCCTGTTGGAAATAGTTCAACAATTGCTTTTGAATACAATTCTGAAGTATTTTGGAGTGGGGGATAAGATAGCTGTAGGTCTAAAGTTCGTGATGCCTGTTTATTTTCCTTCCGTGTTTAGAGGGATAATGTGTTTTTTTTCTAAAGAGCAAAAAATTGAGACAGGTTAGGAAATGCTATTGGCTGCTATTTTAAGTTACTCTTATGAACGTTCATTAGTTGAAGCAGAGCATGGTTTGAGTTTGTTTAAAAGTAGTGTTATATAAGATGTGGGCACAGGTTTGAAGATGAAAGTGGCTGTGGTGATATGTGGCTGGTGAGCAGGGTTAGGTTAGATGCTAGAGAATCCTTGGTTAGGGATGATATACTATCTATGAAATAAGAGATGAATTCTGTTGAAGTTTTGAGTGGTAGTTTATTGGGGGAAGGGTTAGGGTTGAAGTTTTGGCCAGGATATAAGATTTATTTAATGGCTGACCAGAATGTTTAGGGTTGTGTTTTATGTTCTTCTGAATGCTGTTAAAAGTACAGTTGTTTTTGTTTTCTTTTCATTCATTTGCTTTTTTAGTACAGTTGTGGAGCATTCTGAATTTTTTGAGATATTGTTTTTGCCATTCTTTGCAGTCTTTTTCTCTATTCTGCATTAGCATTACATTCTGAAGATTTCTATTCTACAAAAGATGAAGAAATATTGCCCCCAGGCTATGACATTCTCCATAATGATCATGCTGTTAAAAACATTGCTGTATAGCCATTGCATAATCAAAAGAGTTTAACCTCGCTGTGCACTACATACAAATGCCAAACATTAATAGCATTGAAGTCATAGTAGCTGCATTTAAAAATTAAGTCAAAAACATCCCTATATAAATAGCAACATTGTAAATACCTCATTGTATAGACAAATGAGTTCCTGAAGCCATATTATCATGGATAACCACAAACATATTGATAGAAACAATAATCCTAGGTGGCCTTAATACTGATTCAGCCAAGTGCATTTATAAAACTATTCACGCCAGTAGCGATCTGCATGTATTAACACAGTTTATACATATGACCGAAAGGACAGATAAAGTTCATGAAAAAATAAAGTATTTTGGACTGGATACTAACAAAAGATCCTAACAAAATTTCCCATATCCTCACCACTGGCAACAGTGAGGGACATACACAATGGGAGGATGACAAGTAGACACAAGTAAAGTACAATTTCCCTTAAGAGCACACAGAGATCACAGTCAGTCTAGGGCCTGGTTTCTCCCTCTTTCTCCAGATCCCCAATAAATATCCCCACTGGCACAGCTATACGGTTGAGAACTCAGCCAAGTGACAAAGCCAAAACCTCCAGCACCCTCTCTGTCCAACCGGTGGTTTGTGTCCCTGCACACCTTGAGATTTGATTTATACACACACACGCACACACACACACACACACACACACACACACACACACACACACACACACACACACACACACACACACACACACACACACACACGCACACACATACACACACACACACACCTGGGAGAGGCTGGCACAGGTTTACTAGCTATGCCCCCTTCTGCCCAGACTATAAGGTAGTTATCACTGCCACCAGCCAGCTCTTTATCAGCTACTATAAGGCCCTTACAAAGAGTGTCCTATCCTACTGTGTAATGTTACTATTATCCAAATGGTAGATTTGACCAAGACTTGCAAGGTTTTTAGGAGTAGCCTGTACAGTGTCACCAAATACATATGCAAGTACGCTAAGAGCTTAAATATGTCTCACAAATATCAGCCACAAAGATAGGTTTAAATATATTTAATAATAAATAATAAAAGAACAAGACAATACCCAGAAAACCAACACAGTTACTTCAGAGTTCAAAATCACATTAAATATTTTATAACAACATTGCAGGACAGTCTCAAATAAATACAGAAATCATCTAAACTAATCTTTACTATATTCATATCTATATCTAAGAGAAATTACTGTACCCTGGTTACTTACTATTAGCAAGGCAAGTGCAGACGATGGTGATGATGGATGTTTCCAGATCAAAGACAAATACAAAATGCACAGACTCTCTCTGAGTTCTTAAATTAATAATAAACATTACTGCTGGGTTAGCTTGGATGACATCACTCTTTGTCACCTGACTTCAGTTCCCAGGCTAAACAGATACTAACAGAATTTTAGCATCTGTTTGTGGGAAGTACATATCGCTCAGAAGTTTGCAGAACTTGGAAGTCGTAAAACAATAAAATGCTTTTACATTTGAAACCTAGTAATTATTTCTGTTTCAATATAATACAAAAACTTCTAGCTCTAGACATCCTGTCTCCTTGTTGCATTAACTAACTTTTATAGCGCATTGTAAAGCACTTAATTTCAACTTATTTTCTTGAAGTTTTGTAAGTTAACTCTGTATGTTCCAGCTTCTGCTATTAAAGTATACATTTGCACCAGTATATAGTTTATATACATTTGGGTCTACCTGAGATGGTTGACAAGCCATTTGATCGACTTCCTTTGGTCGACAGGCAGATTTGCCCCCCTCCCCAATGTTGTGCAACCGTGGAGTTGATATATATAGTTGGGGAGGTGGGGGGCACAGCCCCACATTAGGGGGTGTGGGGGGCGAAGCCCCCCACATAAATCTGCTTGTCGACCAAATGAACTGTCAACCAAATGAAAGTCGATCATATGGTCTGTCGACCATGTGATAGGGATCCATACATTTATATTCTTTTCCAGTAGGGTATGCTGTGGTTACATTCCTGAAGCTCAGTACTGTAAAAACCCTGTTCAACACACACTTCTGTACCAGTAGTTTAATATACACATAACATATAGTTCTCTTACATTTGTAAGACAAACATATGAATCATGTTGATATTCACAAATGAAATATGATTATTTACAAAATTCCAGATAGCTGGACTGGCAGTATTTCCTTCTGTTTCATTTCTATAAAAATCATATTAATATTCACAAATGACATAGACAGGGGTGGGATCTTAGCATAATGATTAAGGTGTTTACCTTAAGGACACAAGGTACAGAGTTTGATTCTCACATGAGGTAATTGGCTAGGCTTAAAATGACCCACAAGGGCAGTTAGCCTAGTACTAATCTATGAGTCTCCTATGAATTATTTACAAAATTCCAGATAGCTGGGCTGGCAGCATTTCAGTTTGTCACACCTGATACCATTAGTGGTCATAACCCCATTTTTACCATTTGAAAATATACCAAAATATATAGAAGTATCTAATATACAATTGCTAGAAATACAACCAAATTCAAAAAAGAAATCTTCTTACCTATTCTCAAGCATAGCAAGTGGGACCCATAAAAATTCTTGTCTTTAGATGATGCAGTTCCTTTCCATAATAAATTATTTAGCACCTCAATGCAGAAGAAGAATCAAAATCAAATCCTGCAGCATGGCATTCACTGGATATAAAAAGCTAATGCATAGCAGAGATGAAAACTGGGATAAAGAAAAAAAAATGAACAATCTGCAATATCGGCACTTCTGACACTGACCTAAGAATACCATCCTAAAGGTAAGCAAAACCACTGTACTAGTCTACAAGAGAACCACCATAAAATATTTTTGATCGAGAGTCAATTAAACTTATGCAATCTGACCAAAATCCCAGCCATGCCCTTTCACTTAGCATAGCATGCAGATTTAACTTGTACTAAATAAACATAGCAAACTCCATTTATAAATTCAGTGTACACAACACATCAGTAAGTGACATGGACACTAACACCTCTGACTTTTCACTTACTACAGTACGTACCACCATGATAAAAAAAACTTATTCAAAAAGCTAAGCCCACCTCTTTTGCAGCTTATAGCTTAAAAAAAGACTATCTCTAAATATTTACAGAAGCCATTGCATACCAAGCATCCATACTCGTAAATTAATCTCTCCAAAAAGGAATAGTTCACAATCTCTTAAAACAACATTATACTATCCCTTTATATAAAGTTGGGAAATCACTTGAACTAGCAAACTATACACCTATAGCCACCCTGCCCCATCATTCTAAAATACTTGTAAAAAATATTACTTATAGTCAAAGAACTAGGCCTCACAAGCAGTACAATAATTTGGGTTACAAGTTACCTCACCTATTGAACACAGTGTGTATGATGGGCTGATGAATTGTCAACTCCATAACAAATGACATTATGTGGTAAAAGGTTTAATATTAGCACATTTAGGCTTTAATATATTTATAAATACATACCAATAAGTAAATAAATAAAATGCATACAGTCTCTCACCAAGCAAAAGTAATCTAATATCCAGATGATTCAACATGGATATGTGCTGCTTCTTCAATCAAATAGTTAGAAGTTGGCCTGCAGCAATCTTGTGCAAAAACTGAAAAATGACTGGAATGATCTAAACTATCTGTAAATCCAAATTAAACTAAATTAGTAGTATTTTCAGCTCCAGACCCAAAAAATCAAACTAAAACAACTTAACAATTTGTATGTCAATAGTAATAGCCCACAGATTTAGACAAGAAATCAGCAAGGAATCTTGACGTGTACACCTCCATGTACATGTTGTAGTACCTTTTTCTGATTCAGCAACCACCCTCACAATGCTGCACGGTGCTCAAGCTCAAAAACATGCAGCAGCAGCATGTATGGGTGGCCAGCAGCTGTGCTTAATGCTAACGAAGCATTCTGATGGAGAGATATATGCTAATTTGCCACGTGCTCTCTTCCCCAGAACAGCCTCCAGGAATGCATCTACACAGCTGAGCAATTCATGAAATAAATCAGCCATGTAGATTAGCATGGCTGAATCCAATGTACTGCAGCAATGAACATGGCCATAAGCACATCTTCAACTACCTACCATGACCATGGTGTGGGAGCATTAGGTGGAGCCTCTAGACATCAGAGAGAACACATTGGAGAAGTGTCTTAATAGCACTGACATTGCTATGGGGATTGGGAGAAACATAGACACCAGCTACTACTTCTTATTGCAAGTGCTGTAACAGCGCAGACAACAATATGGCATCAGTGTTGGGGGGGGGGGGCACTAGACATAAGGGATACATGTAAAACTTCATTGCCTTAATGACACCAACTTTGGGATGGGGATCATAGTGTGGGGGAACCACAGGAGAGCATACAGGTCAGGGACAGATAAGGGGACTGTAGTGTGTCTGTGTCTGTGTTTGTATATGTATGCATGAATGTGCATGTGCGCGTCTTCATATGTGTGTGTGTGTGTGTGTGTGTACGCATGTGCATATGTGTGTGTGAAAGACAGTGACTAGGAGGGGAATGCCACTGCCTACATGAGCAGCAGGTTACTACCACAACTTGCAGATCAGCAATGATCTGCAGGTTTCAATAGTAAATGTGATTCAGAGGCATGCAAATTAGCATATAATGAGATCTTACATTATTATGGCTAGCATGTCTCTGAATTACAAACTGGCAAGTATTGGGAGCTGTACCTTTTTAGCATGAGTCATACTGCTCGTCCTAAGCCCTTTAATGAATCCTGGGCTAAGATTCAATCAGTACATCCAATGTGCAGCTCAAAAAACTAAGTATAAACTAGGAAATCTCTAAAAAGTAAAGCCTTTCCTAACAGCATATGCACATATGATTATAGCTCAGACCTGCCTATTCCCTTGTGTCCTGCATGCTTTATCAGTTTTTCACTAACCTACAGTCCTCTCAGTTAACTAAAGTGGAGAAATCTTATAATAAAATTGCAAAGCATATGTTGCTAAGCTGTGGAACTCAGTCACATCAGATGTCAGAAATATCTCATCTTAGCTACATTTTAAAACCTCTTTGAAGATGCAACTCCCAAGCAAATGGTCCTGCACTTGTAATAACCCTATTGCCAAGATAGCTTCAAATTCTAAATCTTAGCCCATCTATAATTTGCAATCCCAATGAAATCATACCTATTAATATTACCTTTGCACTGACCACATTATCAAATCATGCAGTCGAAAATCAAAAAAATATCACTAAATGTTCAGTTTTACTACAGTAATCTTCTGGTTACAAGTAAGTCTAACTAATTGGATAAAATATACATGTGCTTTATCTGCTGTCTGAGTGCTATTTCAATGGGATCGCATACACATACACACTTTGAAATAATGCTGGATGTTCTACTGATGTGTGAGTTTTACATCCTGTATATACTAGTCTATAGATATGACTAAACTTAACATGCTGTTTATACTATATAGTGTACGCAGCATAATGATCACCTGTTAAATTGTATAATCCAGAGTGTTGTTGTATGTTTTTACCATAGCTCATTCAAATATGTGCAGTGTAGAGCTTTTCTCCCCAGGCCTCTGCTGAAAAAAGGCTTTGCCAAGTCAGAATTTCCTGGTAAACAAAATCAAATAAATAAATAAACACCAGCTGAAGTGGGTGTATATTCTATCAGTTCACCACACATTTTATCCAAAACTGGTTTAAATCCAAGGCAGTTATCTTGAGAGCTAGGTCAGTTTATGCTCTTACAGATCTGATTTTTAAATGTCCTCACTAGTAATTTTAAATCTCTTCTTGAAGTCTCCCATTCTGCATATCTCAGGAACTTTAGATTAACATCCAGCAGATTGTGAGAAATGCAGCTTGTAGCAGGAAACACAAGTACAGCCCACAGAAGCTGCTGAGTTACTGTGCATCTCTCAGCCTCTTAAGTACATGAGATCTGGGCAAAGCCAAGAATAACGGAGGGGGGATTTGCTTATTACAGATCCACTCCCCCTCTTCCATTGAAGAGCAAAGAAAAGGACTATGTATTCTACTAGTACACCAGTTAGGTGGCCAGATGCACAACACCTCCCTCCCCAGCACCTAGCCATTCAGGCCCCGTTTCTGTGCCCTGCTCTTGACCTTCCTCCACTTTATTAAAAAGTAAATCAATAAACCAATAACTCATTAATTTCTCCTTATTATAAACCGTAGCAAGCTACTTGCTACAAATGCAGCAGACAGTTGCTACAGTTTATACCCTACCTACATGGAATGCTAGATGCTCATGTTTTATTAAAAAGCAACAACATTTTTTGTCTGTTAAACTCTTGCTACTATTTGTACCCTACCTGCATGGAGCACTAGGTGCTCATGTTTTACTTAAAAAAATCTTCTTATAAAGTGTAGCAACAGTTCCTACAGTTTATACCCTGTCTGCAGAGAGTGCTAAATCACTCAGAGTTTTTTTGTTTTGTTTTTTACTTTTAAACTGTAGCAAGCAGTTAGTACAGTTCAGACCACACACTGAGCACTACAGCACTCAGGTTTGTCTACAAATGCAATACTGATTGTTAAAAGCCAGTATTGCACTAGAGATTGGGATCAGCTGGTCGTGCACTCAGGTTTGACTACAAATGCAATACCAGCTATTAAAAGCCGGTATTGCACTAGAGATTGGGATCAGCTGATCATGTCCCACAACAATAGCCTAGTACCCACCTATGAACCTATGAACATTTTGCTCCCAGGGCAGTTAACCCTCTCACCCCACCCTAGCTACTTTGCTGCTGTTATAGACTAGAATAACAGGATTTGCATTAGCATGTATTTTCTGATGGATGTGAAGTCAGAAATTCAAATGTCTATCGTTATTTAGTGGCTTCAATCCTCAATGATTTGCCAAAAAACACATTTTATGAGGATCAGACCAAAAATGTGAGACAAAAATCTGAACATTCGGCAAAAATAAGGACAGCTTAGACATCATTTAGCAGAAAAGGTAGCACTTGCTTAGAGATGGTGCTAAGTTAAAGCATGTTGTAGCATTTTTGGGACAGTTTACAGTGAACAATGAGCTTCTACAAGTAGCAGTAAAAGCAACAGGGCATACAGATTATACTTTATTATAACCTCTAGCAGTAACCTCTGCACAACTACAACTTTCAGCCATCCAGAATTTCTCAAGAGTATCTATAATTTTTGCCTCATGTATTTGGTCTGGTCCTCATAAAATGTGTGGCTTTACAGCAAATTATTGAGGAATGTAATAACTAAATAATAACAGACATTTATCTTTCAGACTTTATGTCTTTCAGAAACTGCATGCTAATGCAAAACCTCTTATTCTAACATTTTTCTAAGTTTATAACAGCACTGTTTAAATCCTGTCCCTGACTTTCATAGGTTCATAAGTGTTTCTAGGCTAATGACCACAAGGGCCTTTTTACACCTAGCCATGAATCCCAAATCTCCGATGAGTTCTGATACCCTTGATAAGTGTAAGCATGGGCCTTGGAGATGAACCATTTACAGGTTACCTGTTTGCATCAGAGACATAGGTGCCAAACCAGGGATGAATTTCTAGTTTCCCATCCAATTGTCCAAGTTGCACTTGAATTGGATTAAGGAGGAACTCTGCTTCACATGGACGGGGAGCCTTTTCTATAGACAGGGTGGTTTCTGGGATACATACCTATCTCTCCAGCAGGTCATATTTATATCACAGGCAAGGTTTTAGCCTTTAAAACAGGTAATTCTGGTACTGTTTGTTTTGTGGATATGCAGGAGGCCCATCAGAGTGGGGTCTGACAATGCCCTGTATGGCAGGCATAGATCTACCCTCAAAAGCCTGTAGGAAACTGAATACAGAGATAGAGCCTTGAGGCGGTGTGCATTGGACATATAACTTATGCACTGTATTCTTTTAGTGAGGAACCTCTGTGGACATTCCAGTTGTTGGTATGCCTGGTTAGGTACATACCAAAGGGGGCATTGTACTCAATGATAGGTCTGATGAATGTGGATTACAGTGGAACAATGACTTCCTTGGACTTAGATGCCATGTCTTTGTTTATAAGTTGCACAATATAGAATGATTTTCTCACCACTGTAGACATGTGATGATCAAAGACTAGATTACTATCTATGTGTGTCCCTAAGTCCCTGACTACTGGGTCAACTCTAAGAGGTGTTTTGTCAATATGATAGTTACCAGGGATGGATGACTTCCCAAAGGATACTATTATGAATTTCTTGGCATTTAGTTTTAGTCCATGACTCTGACACCAGTTGTTTGTCTGTGTCAGCCTCTCCTGGAGAACATTTGTGTCATTGTGAGATTCAGTGACAGCTCCTAATTTGCAATCATCTGCAAATTTAGTCAGCCAAAGACCACTGACATTGGCCTTGACTTCTGAGAAGTAAATGCCAAAAAGGAGTGAACCAAAGACTGATCCCTGAGGGACTCCACTTGTGACTGGCCTCTTTGTAGAGGTGGACTCCCCAATTCTAACTTCCTGGATCTGTCTGTGAGCCAGTTGGCTATCCACCAGGTGGCATACAGGTTTTTGTCTCTCCTTTAATTTTGGCTTTGTCCAGAATTTCTGTGCTAAGGGGTTGAGAGGTATATCCACAGCCTAGAGATGATGTCACTTTACATCCTAAAGCAGGAAACACAGTGCAGTTTACAAAAGGTGTTGGCTTAGTTTCTGTTGTAAAAAAATTAGATCAGCTTATGGTTGGTACTGAGTGATCACAAGTCATAATAAAGGTAGCACACTATACACATTGTATTGATTCAATATGTGGCATAGAAAAACTTACGCAGCTAATACAGGAATGATGCATGACTTCATGTGGCAGTGAAAATGAAATAGATTACAAGGTGCTGAGTGACCATGTATGTCATGAGGGTATTATATCTTATGCATGATGCTGGTTGTTGAAGTGGCATTGAAAGCAGTGCAACTCACCAAACATGCTAAGTGACCATATGTGGCTGTTGAAGGTAATGCTGCTTTCGCACTGCAGCCTCCAGGTGATGCAGGGTGACTGCATGTGGCAGCAAAGGCAGGACACCTTACAGATGGTACAGGGGAACAGTACACAGCTGTATGAGTAGTGTGGTTTACTGAGCTTGTTCATGACTACACATAGCAACATAAGCAATACTCGGTAGTCAGAACTACCTTTGATGGTAAAGACCAGGTAGTTTACAATGAATGCTAAGTGGCCACATATGGCAGCAAAGGTTGGATGCCTTACAAACAGTGTTGGGATAGATAGTGCTCAGTGACCAAATATGCCAGAAAAGGCAGTGTACCTTACCAAGAATGTTGAGTTACATCTATAATAGCAAAGAAAGGCCAAAGACTAATTCTAAGGCTGATTTATAACAGAAACAGTTACATTGCCAGTTGCAGTAACCTTGGTAAAAAAATGTTTATCTTTTATCACAACAGAATGTTTTTGATGTTATGGCTGTCTGCGAACTGAGCATTAACAAATTGTCAACAAGTACTCATACAACCCTGAAAAGAGCATGCCAGCTTGAAAGATCCCAAATACAGTGTTATTTTTCTTTATTTGAACAAATATTGTTAAGTAGCACAGTGTTACTGACTTTTAGATGTGTAGTTACAACACTTGCAGACCTCAAGACACTTTTCAACTCCAGATACTTTATTCCCAACTATGAAGAGATTATTCCTTATTCACTGGCCCTGTATTACCTCTGAGAAAAAAAAGGTCAGCCATGTAGAACAATATCTTCTAAACATTCTTCTTCTGATAGGAAAAATACTACCCACCTCCACACACACACACACACACACACACACACACACACACACACACACACACACACACACACACACACACACACACACACACACACACACACACACAGGATTTGAGATTACCTTAAAGGCTTCATTACTAGTGAGCTGATGGCCAGACTAATGGTTGTGTCTGGAAGGTGTAAATAACACCAGTTTCATCCATATAATTATGGTTATGTGCTGCCTAGCAATAACTCAAAAAAATTTGCCAAGGCCAGCAACATTTCTTCTTACTGAACAAAACTGGTCTCTGCCTCTGTCAGCTTAAATTATTTCTACAAATAAATAAATAACATCTTTATCAGACATCCCAATAGCTGTTCACACTTAACCTGTCTGAAACAGAGTCTTCAGAGCCTTATATGTTAGCCCAAGCTTTGTTTGGGGCCTTCACTTCTGATCCATGCAACCCAACGTTTCAATGCATCCATCCTCCTCCACATTCCCTTCTCCCAGTCCTTCCTCATGGAAGTATTGCTGCTTTTCTGAATGTTCCCCTAGCAGATAACTATAACAAATCCTTGGCAAAATATCATTCTGTAATATAGTTTGAACCAAATGAAGTCTCCAAATTTCACTCTAACATGCAAAATTTATATCACCTACTCACTCAAATGTATCATTTATGTTTCTCTAACTTTCTAATTTTTTCCCAATCACCAGAAAATAAGTATCTAAATGTGGCACCCCTTTTGATCCCTGAAAATATAATCAATTTCCTTGTTTTGTAAACTGTTTAAGGTGCTAAAAGCCACAGTCTACTCCCAAGTAACAAATCACTTAAACAAATATGGGTGTACTGGTGTTGTACCGTGCGTTTGTCCCTAGCCATTATACCTTCATGGCACTTGCCAACACCATCATGGTACTCGCTAGCTTAATCAATGTCACTTCAGCTCTGTTGTCAAAGTGCAATAAAGAACTGACTGACCCAGGTGACACAAGTATGGTTAGCAACTTGGGTACCTGCAACTCATGAGTAGGACAAGAGGAGCGATGAGGCTTAACCAATTTGTCTGGCTTTGGAGGAGATTTGTGGGATGCCTGTCTGAGGGTACACTAAGGGCAAAGATTTCCCTGAAGGAGATCAGAGAAACTTACCTGAGATGCTTCACCTGTTAAGAAAGCAGGTCAAGCACAGGTTTATATCACTTGCATGTGTGAGTCATGGTCCAGCACTGTGCCCATTGCACTTCTACTTAGGGAAAGCCTACTGGGCATGTCTGGGGAGTTAAGGCTTAACATAAATACCCCAGCATGCTACATATGGCAGCATCATTCTTGGCAAATCTTGTACAAAAATCAAACAAAGCCAGCAGATCAGGTCAAACTGTGTAATTTTATCAGCTTGTCTTAAACCATGATAAACAGACCAGTTTCGGCTCAATAAATCCTCAGCCTTCTTCAGTGTTTAAAATAAAATGAGAACAGTAGTCCTTATGTATAGTGATCATACAGATTAATGTTGAAACATGATTGGTTCATTCATGCCAGATGCAAATAAAGCCCCCAGCTTAATTATCCATTTCTTTTCTTTTGAATCCAAAAGGCTCCGGCTTTATTAGCCCTATTGCCCATGATTTTGTCGATAATTGTAAATCTAAAGGTAGCATTAGGATGTTTAATGGTATGCTTGTATAGTGCGTTACTGGGTTTTTAATTTCTTATCCCACTAAAGTGTTCTGAAGTACGGATCCTAAGGGGTCTGGATGTCTGTCCAACATAAAAAGCATGGCAGCTACAGGTGACCAAATAAATCAGCCAATTTGTTCCACAATTTACAAAAAACTGAATCTGAAAAACATTGTCTGTGTTACTGCTAGAAAACTCCTTAGTTTTATTCAGTGCTTTACAGTGGGTACAGTGGCCGCAAGGTACACAACCTGAAAGTAGGTCCCCAACCATGGTTTGTTGTCCAGAAACACCTGTAGTTTGGTTGATGTGTTTGTAATGGCTCAATTGGGACCCTATGTTTCTCCCCTGCTAAATGAAAACAAACACCTATCTTGCAAAATGGTGAAAAAATAGTCATCTGCCCTTAATATGTTCCAATGTCTCTGGACAATATTAAGTAGAGTTTCCGTGTTCCTGCCGTAAGAAGTGACCAGATGGATCACAGATTGTTGTTTGGTCCCTTGTTCCTTGTATTCTAGTGTATCTGACCTGTCTAATGAAGAAACAGTGTTGCTAGCACTCAGGGCGTAACCCATTTGGTACCCTCTCTCCCTAAATATGTCAGTAAGGTCATCCCTATATTGTACATAACTATCTGGCTTGGAACAAATACATTTCATTCTAAGAAATTGGGACTTAGGTATATTTCTGCAGATGTGAGGTGGATGAAAGCTGGAGGCATGGAGAAGGGAATTATATTGGGGGTATTTCCTATATACGTGTGTATCTAGGGTGTGATCTGTATTCCTAGTAATCAGTACTTCCAAAAAAATGATCCTGCAGGAATGGTAGCTGACAGTGAATTGAGTACCCCATTTGTTTTCATTGAGATAACCTATGAATTCTTTCAGGTAACCCTCGTCCTATCTCCATACCACCCAGCACTCATCCAAATACCTCCTCCAAATGTCAATTTCAGTTATGTAAATGTTGTTGGAATTGTCATAAATAATGAACTCCTCGACATAAGCCATGAATAAATCTGCATAAATGGGGGCATGGTACATGGCTGTACCCTTAGTTTGCCACAAGCATTGGTCACGGTAAAAAATAAACATTCTTAGTTAGTACATGTTCAGCAAGCCCGATAATTAAAGTATTTATATTTGGAGGATAGAGATCTGACTTGTTCAACAAGTATTCTAGGGCATCCAAGCCCGCCCAATGTGGTATGTTTGTATATAATGCTGACACATCTACAGTACAGAGTAACAAGCCAGGTTCCAATTGTGTATCACCTATAATCTGAAGAAACTCAGTGGTGTCACGAAGTCTGGAACATACCCACTTAAGTAAGGGTTGTAACTTCAAAGTTAGATATTGTGCTAGGGGTTCGGTGATAGAGCCCCTGCCTGAGACAATATGTCTACCTGGTGGGTGATGAAGATCTTTATGTATCTTAGGGAGGAAGTAAATATATTGACTTGGCTCTGGGACCATTAGTGTGTTGTAAATCAAAGTCCGAAATAATACCCTCCTCCCTAGCCAGGGCCAAAAATTGATCAATTTCCTTCTTAAATTTGTAAGTAGGATCAAGGGTCATCATCATATAGTATCATCCATCATCCAATTGTCTCATAGCCTCCTTGTTATATTGTTCCCAGTTTTTGACAACTACTGCTCCCCCCTTATCTGCTGATAATATAACCAAGTCCTTGTGGTCCACCAGTTCTTGTAAAGCTGTTTGTTCGGTCTTTGAGAGATTATTCGCTTTACATATATAGTCCCTAGAACTATAATGCAGATCTTTCAAAACTGCAGTCTGGAACATAAGTACATTGGAGTGCATCAGGGAGGTAAACTTAGATTTATGATACCTGGACCTGTCTTCACCTGTCTGATTATCTGAATCCCTGTAAAACATTCTTAAATTCAGTAATCTACAAAAAGCTGTAACATCCTCAGCTAGTCGATCTTTGGGAACAAAAAAAAACAGGAATAAACTTTAATCCCTTATTAAGAATCTTTATTTGTACATCAGACAATGTTACATTAGAAATATTCAAGACATTATTTTGAGTTACTATTTCTGAGTCATTAGTTCCAATAAACTGTCCATGTTTCCTATTTGATTTGTGTTTCCTACTCCCCTAATCTGCCTTCGTCTAAAGGGGTCGATTTTGTGGATACTGGTGAGTCCCCGGGGTGCTGTATATCAAGATCAGTTACGCATGATGACTCATCCCCTGAGGTCTCATAATTGGAACTAGAATTTGGGATTCTTTTCAAGATAGACCTGGGTCTCTTTTGTTTGCCTGCTTTTCTAGTAGGCTCATTGAACCTGACCGGTTTATTATTGTTGGAGAACTGAATCCCCTTCTCGTAATCTGCCAGGTCCCTTTGAAATTTCCTAATCTTTTTGGCTTTCAAATAATGTTCAAGATTGTCCAAATCCTTACTTAGTTTCTGGAGACAGGCTTGAACAGCTAGTAAACCCTCAAATTTTTTGGTGCTTTCATATAACACAGTCATTTCAACCATGTCAGATTCAATAACCCTATTATTATATTCTAATAATACTTTAACAAAGCCCATGGATGCTTGTTGTTGTGCTACTGCCCATTGTTCTGTAAGTTCCCTATCAATTCTAGCCACCAAAGGTTGGAGGTGAACTCTCAAACCCTGAGGGGCCATATTCTTGGCTAAATATGCCTTAAAGAGTTTGGCATGCCAAATGTTGGTTCTTAAAGATCTCATATATTTGGTTAGACTTTGAAAATGAGCTTCACAGGTGGCATCTGGTGTAATGGGGAGGGATCCTTGAGTTGTATGGGCATCTGAGCCCAAACCGAAAATACTTAAATCATCTTTATTGGCAGACAAGCCTTTAAAGATTTTAGTTAGTTCCATATTTGTGTTTGCAGATAGTATAAAAAATTATATATAAATATAAAACGTGAAATATGTGCCTTCCGGTGTGGTCATAACCTGACAGGCCCGTATGAAAGAAAAAAACACAATATTTAACCAAAAGCAGTTTGTCTTAGGTGTAGCCCGATTGGGAATGGTCCCAAACTGAATTCCACAAGGTAGACCAATGGCAAAAAAGCCTTATATTGACCCTATAAACTGGTAAACCCGGATGATGAAATGAAAAATTGGAGCAATAATAGCCCTTGCTCAGTGGCCTCCAACACTATTATTGGAAACCACATATAGTGAGCAATGCTACGTCCCTTTCTCACCAAAATTCATAGCCAAAAGAGAACCAAAGTATAAACAATTAGTTGTATAATTTTTAATTCTATAAATGGACCACCATTCACAAATAAAGGGACAATAGTAGCTCTTGCTCCCCTCATGAATCCACAAATCAAGATAATATAACCAATATGTCCAGAGCAATGCAACATCCCTTTGGTGTAAAACAATAGTTCCTGATATATTAATGCAAGGAATCTGATTGGTATATCAATAAATTGGACTCACCCCCATGACAAAACTGCTTGGTACCCAAACAATATTGATTCAGGCCCAAAAGCAACCACTCGAGAATGCCCAGATCACAAAAATCCATAAAATGAAAAAACACACTAAGTGCAAACATGAACCAACTCAATTTCTTCCTTTGGATCTATTGTTACTCCATGGGAACAATGGGCTGAAACTCTGTCACCAGGAGGGATGTAAAAGGGTCTATAGGGCTGCTTGAGTGTAAAATAGATGGTCCAGTGTAGAGTAGGGCCAATAATAAGAGGGAAAAATAACAGCAAAAAATATTTTAATTAGTGACATTTATAAGAGTATTGATCATGGTTATCTCAGAGAACGAGACATGTAACTCTCCACCCCACTTACATCATCTGATCTATCCAAACAGTACTTCTCAGCAAATTGCATCATCTGGTTCAACAGCTACCCTTTTGCTCCTTTGAAGTTTGTACAACATCTAAACTTACTTCTACTTTTCAGTAGCTACATGTTGAGCCCTGTGATTCTCATCTGTTCCCTACATTTCTTATTCTAGGGAACTATGGGTTTTCCTATCTCTGTTAATGATTTATTAGTCCATAGATAAAACTCTAACCCCCAACATACCTTCACGCCATATCAGTGAGCTATCCATTTTTATGCATAGTTTTCCCAAAACCCATACAAATTAATTTTACTAAAACAAAACTATGTCGCTGAGTGTGAGAATGTGATGTACTGCCAGCTAAGCCAGGAGAAGTAGGGCAGTGCATGTTTAACATATGCCTGCACAGCTACCTGGAGTTTTGTAAATAATTATATGTCATTTGTATATTAAACTGATTTGTACAGATGCTTGTGTTGAAAATGTATTTGTAAAATTGCTTGTGTTAAAAATGTATCAACAGTGGGTCCTGCTGGATAGAAAAGAAAAATACATACATGTAGTAACTGATTAAATGTATGCATTGTAACTGATGAAATGAATATGTTGTAACAGAGGATTCTGCAAGAAAAGTGATTAATCACAGTCCAGCTGAAGCTAACCTTGAAAAATGTTCTGAAATTAAATTACCTGATTTAGGCCATAAAGACTGTATCTTACAGTTCTCAATGCTGCCTTATTCAGTTAAAGTATGATTTAGAAATGTCATGTATATCTTGGTTAAATAATAGTAGCAAGCTCTTAGTACAAATGTCATTATTATTCTGTCTAAACATAGTTAATACCAATTATGGCAGGTGTCTTAGCTTCAAGTGCTGTTTGATCACTCCTGATATGGTGTGCGTGGATGCAACCATGTCTGGCAGCTAGTACAAATGTCATTATTATTCTGTCTAAACATAGTTAATATTAATTATGGCAGATATCATAGCTTCAAGAGCTGTTTGATTAAGCCTGACATGGTGTGGATGGATGCAGCTGTGTCTGGCAGCTGTTGTATGTTGCTATTTTCGTCTCTGGGAAGCTGTGGGTTGGGGCTTGTGATCAAGGTTTACTGATGTTTGCGTATTAGGAAGAGACATTTGGTGTTTTAGCCTGGATCCAGGGGAAGGGGGTGGATAAAACTGTGATTTGGGATATTTTGGCAGAGAATAGTTTGTTTGTAAATCTGCTGAGTGAGAAGTGGGAAGGCTGGAAGAATGTGTTATCTCTTGTTGTGGCAGCTTGTTGTGAGGGTTTTTTTTTTCTGTTTGCTCTCCATTCTTTTCCTGGCTGCTGCCTCACTGAAAGGGAGGGAATTTAGGCTTAAAGTTGCAGTGAAGGGAAACTTTGCTTCAGGTGCATTGCAAGCCTCTGGTATGTAGTACACAGACACACTAACAGAAACAGATGCTCCCAGGTTGCTATGGTAATGGAGACAGAGTGACGATAATGCTTAATGGCTCTGAGGAGCCTCCGAGATGATTCTCGGTAATGATGTTTTTGGTTTAAAAAAAATATGTACTAAGGTGGGCTGTTTTAAACCACATGTACACATATTGATGGTCTCCCAACACTGTGTTTAGCTCATTAAGTTGATTCTTGATAAAAAATAAATAAATAAATAATAAGCGCAATTTTATATTTAAAATGTATTTTGGTCCAAACACATTAAGGACTTACATAAGAGTGGAAGTCTGAGTTATTGTGAAAGACTAAGAGCACTTGGTGTTGTGCAGAACTCTTTGCATTGGTATGGAAGGTGAGCTTGCTCGGACGTGTTGGGCATATGGGGATAGCTGATTCTAGGGATGTTTAGGGTTCCCAGGAAGTGCTAGAAAGTCATCAGATTTCCTTCGTGGACATATCTGTGAGAATGGCAGGTGTGTTGAGTGGTTCACTGGCAGAGTGGCCACTGCATGGAACAGGCTGGTAAAATGGAACAGGACAAATATTAGTTTGAATATTTTAAGAATAGCCTGGAAACGCACCACATGAACTACTGAATGGTATTCTGGCAAAACTGAATGGGCATTGTTGCCCATGCTTGAAGTACCGATATGTGTGTATGTAAGGTTGGAAATGTACTTATAATAAATAAGAAACTAGAAGGTCTCATAATTTAAAGTCTAAGGACTGTATAAACATGCTTGGAAGGAGCTAATAATAAGAATAAGCATTACAGCTTGTGGTCTCTCAAATAACTAAGCAACAGCCAAAAAAAAAAAAACACACACAATAGTTATGTAATGTATGATTTTAGTAAATCTAGACATCAAATATATAATCGTCATATAAGGTGAAGCAGTCTGCTGAATTTAGATATTAAAGACAGGATTTAATAACATGGGCTTGTGTATAATAACACTAATGTCTTAACTTGTCATAAATGACAAACACTACACTGAACATCAAGGGGAAACATGAAGATTTTTTATTATAAGTAAATTTGCATAACAAGTCATGTAATTCCTTTAACTTGAATTGCAGTTTTTGTAACCCATCTTGACCATAGATACTACTTAAGTGGTTACCAAGGTAACTAATGTTTTATACATGACATGAAACTGACAAAGTTGTTCAAGAGAAACAATAGAAGCCCGAACATGAAATGTCACAGACTGTAACAATCATATTCTGAAGAAATAGTATTAAATTGACAATAGACAGTCAGTTTAATAACATGGGCTTGAGTATAATAACACTACTGTTTTAAGTTGTCATAAATGACATACACTATATTGAACATCAAGGGGAAGCATGATGATTTTCTCATATAAGTAAATGTGTATAGCAAGTCACATAATTGCTTTAACTTGAATTGTAGTTTTGTAACACATCTTGACCATGCATAATACTTAAGCAGTTACCAAGGTAACTAATGTTTTATACATGACATCAAACTGACAAAGTTGTTCAAGGGAAACAATAGAAGCCTGAACTAGGAATGTCACAGAATGTAACAATGACATTCAGAACAAATAGTATTAAATTGACAATAATCACTCAGTTTAACCTTTGCTTATTATACAAAATAGAATGTTGCCATTTAAATCTAAAAACTTTCAGTATATGCCATAAAATGGCACTTTATGAATATGGAAAGGGAACTTTTAATCAGTAATCACAATAATTGATTTTGTAGTTTTTAACCTATAATTTTACACATTTTATAATAAATGACACATATGAAAATCCTTATTTGTAGGAAATGGGGGAAGAGGGATGCACTGATAATTAAAATGCACTTTCATCAATGTTCACATAAAACAAACTTGATGCTTTAAGTAAGTTAGCAACAAACAAAGTGATTACTTAAATGCTGGCAAACAATGAAATATGACCCCTGATATATCCAGTAAAATACATTGTATTATAAACATTAGGTATAAATATTATTACCATTTATTTATATTAACTAATAAGTTTTGAAAGACTTCATCAGTAAGGGTGAATATGCTAAATAACTGTGTGATGTAATGTTTTACTGAGGGTTTATATATGATACATCCTACTTTACTATGACTAAATTGCTTGTCATCTATCTTTCATGTAAATATTAATTGCTTATACAATAAGTAGACATTTATATTGTATTAGACTTCTGTCTAATCTACAATAGTACTATATCTGTTCAAAATAATATAAATATTGCTTATGCCTATTACAAATATTCTCCATATGATAATTCAATTTATGGAGCTCAGATGTTCTGGATTGTCAAGGTATGAGTGATAATCTGATGGACTTAGGTTTATCCATCAGATTAGGAATGAATTCATTCCATGGCTAATGTGGATCTTAGTTTTGTTAACATTTATTAATTTAAATTTCTTATTTCACAAAAACATTTTAGTATGCCTGACCAAAACATTACTTTATTGGTAAACACTCAAAGTATAAAACTGATAATTTCCTTTAAAAGCTCAAACATATACTTTATAGTTATCAGAGGAAAATGTTTAATAGTCACAATAAAACAAAAAATACATATTCTAAATAACCTAAGATGGATTGAACTTTATTATCTTTAAATACCAATGGCTTAAACAATCCTTTCAAGAGATCAAATCTACTGAAATATTTAAAACTGAACAAAGCACAAATTGTCTTCCTTCAAGAAACTCATTTCAAAACAAATGACAATTACAAATAGAATCCTAAGGAATATATGATATTGGCGCAATCCACTTATAAGACAAAGACAAAAGAGGTAACACTTTTATGGAAAATAAATGTGATTAACCCAGAAATCATTTATAAATATGAAGATAAAGAAAGCCTTACGGCATTAGTAATAGTTAAATATAATAACAGAATATGGACCATAGCCAATCTGTACTGGTTCCCAGTCATTGGAAAAGGAACTGTTAAAAAACACTTGGATTTCATTTCCAATAATTATAAAGGCAACTTAATATTAGGAGGAGATTTTAACTGTATATTTGATATTTTTGAAACTACAAATAAAAGACCGCTGCATACATCTGCTGTATCAAAAGCTTTAAACAAGTGGGTAGAATAATTTCATCTTGTAGATACTTTCAAATCTAAAGAAGATAAATCTTTGTTGTTTTCCCATCAAGATCACAGATTTGGTACCCAAACTAGAGTTGATAAAATGTTTGCTGCCCATGACTTATACTCTAAAGTCATTAATTTCTCAATCACTCCCTGCCCCTTTTCAGACCACAATTCATTGATACTAAAACTTCAAAATGGGTACAAACCATTAATCTTTAACTCCAAAATTCCAGCATATATAACTAAAATTAAAGAGTTCAAACCCTGGTTATTATCTGAATTACACTTCTTCTTAGATATTAATTATACCACAGAGATAAATAAAATAATGACATGGGTCTTATTAAATGCTTGCATATATGGTAAAACCCTAACTTGGTATAAAGAAATCAGAGAATGGGATTCTGAATTATTAGATCTACAATCCAAACTTTTATCACTAAAAGCTGAAAGAAATCAAAATCATTTGGAGATGAAAAATAAAGTAGAAGTATTATACAATAAATACAATGAAATTCTAACACATAAAACTAGTTTAGCTTTAGAAAAACTAAAAATTAATACCTTGTCTACTTCTCCTAAATATCTACATAATTTATCCACAAGAATCAAAATACAATCAAAAGCTAATAACATTAAAAGTATCTTCCATGAAAAGAAAGGGAAAAATGTCTTGGATATAGGTGACATTCTTGATGCTTATAGAAATCACTATATGGGACATTTCCAAAAAGAAAATATACATATTGATCAATTAAATCTAAATGAAAAATGTTCTAATATAAAAAAATACCAGAAAAATTAAAACTAGATCTGCAAGCACCCATATCCTACAAAGAAATTACAGCTACAATAAAAGAGGGTAAAAATAATAAAGCTCCAGGTATAGATGGTATAATTATGGAAATATATAAACTTTTTCCTTCAAAGATACTATCCCTCTTCCATAAAACTCTATTAGAAATTCAGTCACAAGCTTTAATACCATCCTCTTGGAGATATTCTTTAATCACACCAATCCTAAATGAAAACAAATCCCCAAACCTCTGTACCTCATACAGACCTATATCATTATTAAAGAAGATATTTATGTCAACATTAACAGACTGAAAATACCACTATCCAAAACAATAAATAATGATCAAACTGGATGTATATATCATAGACACACACATGACAATATTAAAAGGATAATGTCTCTTATAGATTATGTTAATAAAAAAAAGAAGCACTCATAATTGGCTTAGATATTGAGAAAGCCTTTGATTCCCTAAATTGTGACTATTTATTCAAAATCCTAATGCTAATTGAATTTCCTGCATCCTTTGTTTATCTCCTAAAGAATATATATACAAATAATTTAGCGTATGTCAAGTTAGGTCCTTTTACCTCTGAATCAATACATATAACAAAAGATACTAAACAAGGATGTCCCATATCACCAATTCTGTTTGCTCTGGCTATTGAAATATTGGCAGATTAAATTCATAACAATATAAAAATCAAAGGAATAGATGTTTATGAACAATACAGTTCTAAAGTAATGCTATTTGCTGATGACATATTACTAACATTATCTGATACAAAAGAGACATTAGAAGAATTATATATATTAATTGACAAATTTCGCATGACTTCAGGACTCCATTTCAATAAATCAAAATCAAAATTTTTATTTTTAAATTAAAAAAAAGAACCGCAGACTAAGGGAGATCACATCATAGGGAAACAAGAGTCTACCTTAAAATATCTAGGAATTGAGTTTTGCAAGGATAATAATGAATTAGTCTCAAAAAACTACAATAATATCATCAATACAATTAAATTCTCTGTGGAAAAATGGAACAAAATAATATTAACATTTGAAGATAGACTACAGTTAATAAAAATGGTTGTACTGCCCTAGATCCTATATATAGCCTTGGCAATACAACTGTTACCAGAAAGGAATATACTTAAAGAAATAAATTTATGCCTAATAAAATTTTTATGGTTTCCCAAAAAAAACAGAATAGCTTTAATACATCATATCAGACCATGGAAACAGGGAGGATTAAACTTTCCTGATATAGAAACATATGTAAAAGCATCAATATCTAAAACAATCTCAGACTGGATAAGTCCAACTTACTCTGCAAATTGGAAAGAATTACTAACTGTAATGTCAATAAATTAATTTGATTTACAAAAAAAATTTCAAATAGCAGATACAATTTGCTATGGCACGTATATAACATAACTAAACCCACTAAAACTCATATGATGAATTATTACATTAACTCATTTAGGAAAATTATTAATGCAAATATAGATTTAAAAATCTAGTTTGATCTTTTAACACCATTTATAGTCACAAAGAACTTTCCACATAAAATATATTGAGAAATTATTAATTCCTGGGAACAGAAAGGATTTGTTTGTTGGCTCAAATGTATCAAAAAACTAAAAGTTTTAGATATGCAAGTAAAAACATACAAAATTCCACAACATAACTGGCTAACTTTACAGAGTATTCTGTCATATTTGCAAGATTTAAGTAGAATAATTGACCATTCTTCATTTATAGAAATACTTAAAATTACGAAATACATATATGAAATAATATATAATGACTTTGACAAGGGAAACAGTATTTCAAAATTTTACATCATAGCAATAAACTATAAAACAACACCCAAAACCTCATATTGGAAATATATAACAAAAGGACACTCAATACAGTTAACTGAAGATATTTTTAAAACAAATATCTTATTATCGATAAAATATACATCCTTTACCCAATACTGAAAAGTTTTTAATTGTAAATGCTTGCACAGAGCATTCTTAACCCCAGACAGAATCAGTAAAATTAGTTCTTCCATAAAAGAAATATGTTGGAGATGTGAGCAAGTACATAATGCAGATTGGAACCACATTTTCTTTGATTGTGTTAAAATTACACCATTTTGGAATGGTATTAATAACTTTCTACAAGCTTTATTTAATGAATTATTTAATTTAACTAAAGCTCTTGTATTATTAAATGTGAAGGAAGGTCCTCATTTGAATAGGTCAAACATGTATCTAGTATAGACTATACTTGCAATTTCAAGGAAGTGTATAACAAGAAGATGGAATACAAACACAATACCAACTTTGGAAGACTTCTACAGCCTACTGAAGACCACAGCATTATTGGAAATTAAAATTAAAGAACTAAGACTTTATCCAAAGCCATTTATCAACAACCCTTGGGGAAAAGTCTTATCTTTGATTGAGACTATACAATAACTGATCAGACACTCTGATAATGGATTGGACATACTTATAAAGTAACTGTATACATTAAGATCTGTTATAGTGTCAGGCTTATGTAAATAATGTACATAGTTACTTAAGCTGTTATGTATAAATAATAAGGAATTCATTCAAATGTATTTGAAAAATAAAAATAAAAATTTGAGAAAAAAACCTAGGTGAAGCCTCTTTCACAGCAATCAGGTGGCTCCTTTCTCTTTTTGACATGATCTCCATAGGAATAGTTTATCCAATTAAATACTTTAAATTTTAGTTTGATCATAATCAGATACATACAAATACACTTCAGATGTTCTTCATGTTTCACTGCTGCAGTCCTACCCATTGGGGTTATCCATGCTGTAGTAGCCCTCAGTCAGTCCGAATACCAGAGTCAAGGTTTTGTGCGTCGGCTGCTGTCACTTGCTGGGTGACATCAGGTCATCCAACATCCCAGCTATAAAGGAGAGCAGGCAACGCCATTACCTCAGTCTTTCTTGCCGTGGAGCCCGTAGCAGAAATAATTCGCAACAGTGCCGGTCGGCTGTTTCCAGATTTCAAACTTCAGCTGAAAATGTCTAAAGCTAAGTACCCCACTGGGGAACCTTCCTTTTTCTTGCACTAATGGATGTCCAAAAAAGTCAATAACTGTCTCGCCTGTGGAAAGCAATTACCACACCGAGACTTTCATTCTTATTGTACTTGCTTAGGCCCAGATCACAAATACCCTGCTGTCAGTTCTGTGCCCTCTTTAATGCTAGCACTATTCATTGTAGAGCTCTGTTTGTAGCCAGTTATTTTCATCTTCCATCTCCAATTACCAATATGGCATCTTTCAGTCAGCAAACTGCAGATCTTCTGAAAAAATGTAAAGATAAGGATAGAGACAGACCGCATAAGGCCAAGCCTTCCAATGACACCACCGCTAAAAGGGTCACCAGTTTTTCGGAATTCAGTGAGGTGCTTTCGCAGCCCCTGATGCCCAACTTGATTACTTTGCAGGCCTCTACTGAGACCCTTTCAGAGTCCTGTATGCCACAGATGACTGCATCGTCTAATGACCTTTGGCTGTCTCTGCCTCTGTTGGATCCAGAGCTGCTACACAGGCACTGACTTCTTGGGATACCACTCACACTTTGGAATTCACTTCAAGTCCTTCACCCTCTTTTCCAACTAACACACTGACTGCACCATGGGATACTCTTCAGGCCAGACTTAGAGCTACTCCAAAGAAAACAGCAAAATGTCTCCATTCCAGTACTCCTCCCCCTCCTCAAACTAGAATGCTTAAAATGGTGGAGGATCTCTTCACTTTCATCTGGGTAATCAGGCCACTCCAGGTAAAAGGAGGAGGGAACCTCCTCTGTTTTTGAAGAGGAAAATTCCCTTACTGTCTATGATGACTCAGATGCAGAAGAATCTTGTCCTTCTGCATCACCTTCGGAGGACTTTTCCTTTGGGGAAACCCTCCACACCCTCAGGGAACACTTCCAATGGGAATCAATGGATTTCCCTCAATCCAAGAAAACACTAAGGGAGTTTCTGGACCTACCCCAGCACAGGACTATGGTCATCCCACCCATCTTGGAGGTGGTAGATGATGTTTACCAAGAATCCAGCCTTACCCCTGACACCCTTCCACCCAGCCTCAGAAAATCTGATAGGTACTACAGGGTACCTGACTCACATTAAATTCCTCTACATAATTCCTATAGCAGATCCAGAGGTGATTACTCAGGGACCTAAGGCAGTTAAGGCTACCTCTGCAAAGAATCCTACTCCCTCAGACAAAGAATCCAGGGCCCTTGACAGATGGGATAAAGAAGTATATACCTCTGTAACTTTAACTATAAGGGCTGTCAACTGTCAGTTCCATATATTAAAATATCAACAGCACACTTTGAAATTTTTGAAACAGAAAATTTCTGCTTTTACAGATTTTGCCAACAATAAAGAGATAACAGAATTACTGCACTCTTCATCTCAGGTGGCAAAGCACTTCTTGAACTGTGGTTTTGATGCCCTAGAAGCTTCTAGCAGGACAGCAATGACAGGATCTGTTTTCAGAAGACATGCATGGCTAAAGGAACAACCTGTCCCTGATCATGTCAAAGCTAAAATCATAGATGCACCTCTTGACAAAGACCACTTGTTCGGACAGGAAACTGAAGAGGTACTTAAAAAGATAGAAGACAAAGCAAAATCGATGCAGACTGTTAAAGATTTTCTTCAAGTACAACCTCCTAGGTTCAGCAGAAATATTCCCTCTAATTGCTGGTCTTTTCCTGCACAAAACAGGCAGGCACAAGGCAAAACCCGTAGGGACAGACCCACTAGGATTCAAACTCAGGGCCAGCAAAGAACAAAACAGTGGTCCCCCCTCAAACACTAGAGCAGGGAGTTCAAAAGCAACACTGTATGGAAAAAACTCTGAATGACTACCTTTCCCATCTCTGCCTGCCTCCACCACACCAAAAGCTAGGAGGAAGGCTATCTCTATGCAGAGAAAATTGGAACTCTATAACAAAAGATCAATGGGTCTTAAAAATCATTGCTCAGGGGTACAAATTAAATTTCCAAGAACTACCACCTCCATGATGGTACCCAGACCTACCTCCAAACCAGTGGGCAGAAGCACTAAAACAAGTGCAAAACCTATTATCCCTAAGGGCAGTAGAACCTGTACCTCCAGAACAAGTTGCAAAAGGATTCTATTCCAGACTATTCCTTGTTCCCAGGAAAGAGGGTACTTGGTGTCTCATCCTGGACCTATCCTTTCTCAATACCTACCTGGTAATCCAAAAATTCAAAATGCTTACCTTACAACAGCTTCTACCAATGCTGCCAGACAAAGCCTGGATGGTCACCTTAGACCTAAAGGACGCTTACCTCCACATCCCAATAAGGGAATCATGCAGAAAATTCCTGCATTTCAGAGCAGGATCACTGCACTTTCAATTCTTTGCTTTGCCCTTTGGCTTATCTACTGCTCCCAGGTTATTCACCAAATGTCTAGCTCCTGCCATCGCCTTTTGCAGGCAAAACAATGTACAGATTTACCTTTACGTGGATGACTGTCTCATCCAGGCAGACTGCAAGGAACTGCTCCTGCAGCACCTCTCTGGGGTTCACTATCAATGAAAGGAAATCAAAACAGACACCTACCAGGAAAATCATATTTCTGGGAGCTTTACTGGACACAGAACAGCAAATGGTCTTTCTGTCCCCAGAAAAACATAGTTTCCTACCAAAATACTAAACTACTCTGGCCTCCCAAACCCAGCTTTTTGCCAGGAAGTTCCTACATGCTCTAGGGTACATGGCCTCATGCATCCTCATGGTACCTCTGGCCAGACTACACATGAGTAAAATTTAGTGGTACCTAAAGAATCTATGGTGTCAACACTCACAACCTCTGGACACCTCCCTGCCTGTGATCCCTTGCATAAGATCCGAGTTCCTCTGGTGGGTCCAGGCCTGTGCTCTGAACAAGGGACTTCCATTCACCCTCCGCCCATCAGACCAGACCATAACTACAGATGCTTCAGACATAGCCTGGGGCGCCCACCTAGAAGGCAGATGCACCCAAGGTCACTGGGAAGCACAAATACTACCCTTGCACATCAACCAAAAGGAAATGATAGCAGTGCAAAACTCTCTGGCATCCTTCAAACCCTACCTCAAACCAGGGGTTCTTCTCATAAAAACAGACAACACCACAGTCATGTGGTACATCAACAAACAGGGAGGGACTCAATCTTACCCCCGTCAGACTACCCATGAACCTGTGGATAGCAGCCTTACCCATGGGACTACATCTTATAGCCCAATACCTACTGGGAATCAACAACACCCTGGCAGACCACCTAAGCAGAAACCTGCTGGACCCACATGAATGATAAATCCACAGAGACATCTTTCTGCAAATTACCAACACATAGGGAACCCCTCAGGTGGACCTCTTTGCCTCTCATTTAAATCACCAAGTACAGAAATTCTGCACCAGGGAGCACTATCACCTGGCCTGGAAAGTCGGTGCCCTGACCTTCCCTTGGAATACTCTCTTTGTGTATGCATTCCCACCTCTACCTCTCATTCCAAAAGTATTAATCAAGATAAGGGAGGAAAAACCAAGAGCAATACTCATTGCCCCAGACTGGCCCAGACAGCATTGGTACCCACTGCTGTGCAGTCTATCTCACCAGCCCCCTGGCAGCTACCTTTGATACCTCACCTGCTATCCCGGGGGTGGGGGGACAATGCTGCACCCCGACCTTCAGACACTGAAGCTCTCAGCATGGCTTATTCTACCAAAACCAACAAGGAATCTATGCTAAGCAAGCAAGTCCTTGACATCATCACAGAAGCCAGAAGGCCCAGCACCAAAAAATCTTAAGCTAGAAAATGGAAAAGATTCTGCTCCTGGAGCCAGTCCAAGGGGGCAGACATACATCTGCCCTCCATTCCTCTTATTCTAGATTATCTTGCTGAGCTTCTTAATAAGGGTCTCTCCTTCTCCTCCATAAAGATCCATGCCTCTGCCATCTCAGCACACTTTGATACAGGACAGCCATTGCTCTCCCACCCTCTTATCAAATAATTCCATAGAGAAGCCTCTGATATCAGGCATCCCAGAAGACAGCCCACCCCAGCCTGGGACCTGAACTATGTTTTAGAAAAGCTTACTCTGCCTCCATTCGAGCCTGCAGCATCCTCAGAACTAAAGTACCTCTCTTGGAAGACTGCCTTTCTCCTGGCTATTACTTCAGCCAGGAGAGTGTCAGTGCTTCAAGCCTTAATGGCCATTGAGCTATTTATCATCTTCCATGCAGGCAGGGTCTCCCTGAGATCCAATCCCTCCTTCATGCCAAAGATGGTTTCTGATGTTACCCTCAACCAGGCCATCCACCTGCCCACTTTCTTCCCTAACCCTCAGAATAAGGGGGAAAGGATACTGCAGTCTTTGGATGTGCACAGGCAACTCAGATTTTATCTGGATCGTACAAAGCCATTCAGAAAGCTCTTGGTCAGCTTTAAAACAGGGGCACAGGGGAAACCAATATCCAAACAGACCATTTCCAAATGGATAGCACATTGCATCCAATTTTGCTACTACTTGCATGGAAAACCATTCCCTAGAACCACAAGAACCTATTCCACTAGGGCAACCTTTACTTCCACAGCTTTCCTTAGAGAGGTACCCACCAAGGACATCCTGGAAGCTGCCTCATGGACTTCAGTCCACACCTTCACCAAACATTACTATCTGAACCTATTCTCAAAAGCTAGGGCTGGGTTTGCCTCTGCAATTCTGCAGGGCATGCTCACCCAATCATAAGTTTCTATTAACTTTCCATCCTTCTCCTCAGCTTTGGGAATCTTCCCAATGGGTAGGACTGCATCAGTGAAACACAAAGAACATAGTACAGTTGTGTACACTCACCATAAATGTAGATGTCTGAGTATGTTCACTGCTGCAGTCATGCTTTCCCTCCCTCCTTCCCCCCAATATCTGCTTTCGTTAGAGAGGCACACATTTCTATGGGGGTCTCTGACCCAAGGACTACTAATAATTATTAAATTGGACTTCTTTGGTTGGTCTAGGCAAGAAAACTTGAGGTAATGGTGCTGGCTGCTCTCCTTTATAGCTCGGATGACCTGATGTCACCCAGGAAGCAACAGCAGCCAATGTACAAACCCTTGACTCTGGTATTCGGACCAACTGGGGGCTACCACAGCATGGATAACCCCAATGGTTAGGACTGCAGCAATTAACACACTCAAACATCTACATTTATGATGAATGTACACAACTGTACTTTCTTCACACATGCACATTGACCACCTGTGCAATAAAATCAGTTTGCAGCTTAACATGTCCTATTCTGTTTCCAGATTCCCCCCCTCAGACTTAGGACCACAAAAGCTAAGGATGTATTTGCTCCATACATTGAATGCAGTCTGTCCTTGGTTGCCTTAGCCTGTTAATGCAGCTCTCAAAAACTCCAAGTATTATCCAAACAAAAGTGCTGCTTTATGTAACTCTTAGCTTTTAAACAACATGCTTCATTACTGAGAGAACAAAGAGTTTCTGTAGCTTTATGTTCTGCCTACTTACATGTGTTGACCTATAAGTAGTGCACTGCACACTTACAGCTATCCTAATCCACTGTTGTCCATGCCATAAAATTGCATCTCGGACTAGATGTTTCCATTCCTTACAGTCCTCTCAGAACTCATTGGGGTCCCACACCATAATCTTGATTTTAATATCACAACTTTCATTATCATCAGACCTTAGCTAAAGCTTACTTTTCTGCATTTTAGTTGACCAAACCATATAGCTGAAATGTATCTGTTTGGGTTATTTCATTCAACCAGGTTATGAGCAATTAAAACAAAATGGTAATGCACAGATAATCATGACAGTAGACAAAAGAAGTCTTTAGATAGATAATATTATATAAATCACATTTGCAATGTTTGATGTCTCCTTTCCTCAGCTTCAGGACACCCACACTGCTTTTTCTGCCACCTTGAGCTGGGATCCGACTGGGAAGTGCCTTCTACATTTGTTCGATACGTGGATGTGGAATTCAACATGCCAGCCACAACAGCATCACATGCTTCTGTCAGATCTATCTCAGTGCAGGACAGACCTGAAGTGAAGAGATGGCTGAACTACAGTGCACACTACAGCTATAAGGTAAGCTGCACATTAGTTCACTTACATCTGTGTGGCATCTCCAGAACTTTAAAAGCTGTAAGAGAATAACAGACTAGCAGTAACCACACTGGGTGCGGGTGTCTATGCATGTGCCGGCACTCGCAAGTACACTTGTGTGTGTGTGTGTGTGTGTGTGTGTGTGTGTGTGTGTGTGTGTGTGTGTGTGTGTGTGTGTGTGTGTTTCTGTCTGTCTGTGCTGCCCCTATGATAAAGAATGTAATAGGATTCTATAATTTAGATGGGCGGCATAGTACTGTTACAACTTAGCATCGATTAAGTTAACTTCCACAGCACTATACTGAAGCACAGTACTTCTACAAAGAAGCATAGCAGGGATTTGATGCCAGATAAGGACCGGCAGCCATTTAACCTGATTGTTGATGTTTTTTCATCTTAAATGTAAACTACAAATTGTTATTGGCTTCCACTTTCCTCCTCTTCTTCCTTTTTTTCCAAGATTAATTTGGCTACCACTGCACTATACCAAAGCCCAAGTCACCAAATTTAATTTCCTGAAATGTTTTCATAAAAGTCAGCAAAAAGAAATTAGTCTAAAAGCATGGGGCAAGTCCTTTGACCTCCATATTCCACTTAAATGTATGTAACTACTCCAATATCATAACATCTCAAAACAGGTAATATGCAGCTATGGAAAAATTCCATACCATTTTCAAGTAAAACTCATTTAATTTGATAAGATCTCATAAAAACAGTCTCTCACAGGTCATGTGAATGGTTCTCTTAAATTATCCAGTTTGCTCTATGAGTAAGTTTTGAGTGTTAAGTAGTTGTGTTGACTTATTAGCATGCGCAAACTCAACACATTGCTTCTGTAGCACAAGCAGGACATTATGCAAATGAACACAAAATCATTACAGTTTGCTGGCAGGTAAGGGTAATAGCCAAACCTTTGATCTTTGTAGCAGAATTAGCATTCAGCAAATAGCAGTGCTTCTTTAAAAGTGGTCTGTCAGTTACCATGGCAGAATTACTGCTTTCCATTAATGCATTCTATAGTAAAGGTGTCATAGTGATAGACAATGCAGTGCTGCAGTAATGCAAGATACAGTAGATTATTGTGTGGCTTTATAAATGTTCAAAACCACAATTTTTTATCTGTCAGCTTTTAAATAGTGTTACACTTTCCATTGAGAAGTCCTTATAATATTTTCTCACGATGTACAATTATTTTTCTTAGAGTTACACTTTGTGTTAAAATGATTACAGCATTTTAGGATTATATCTTTGTTTTAAAATTAATCCACAGAATTCATTAACAATCGTGTACACTTATCAGAAAGCCTACATGATTTGTGAATGTTAGCACAATTAGCAGCAGTGCTCACTGAATATGTAAGTTGCTAAAGAAGCCTACACATGTAATAGCACCTATTTGTGGCCAGCACAAGTATTTGCGGTCACGAAAAGGTGCACAGAGGCTTGAGCAAACAAATAAAAAAAAGGTGTTGTCTGTAGGCAAACATATTGCGCAAGCATGTGTAGACATCATAATAGAAGGCAAGGCCAACTTTAATGAAAGAATTAAGTATGCAGGGGAAGGTTAACATGGAAACTGTACTCAGATATAGGGATTACTGTTCAAAGAAGAAGCAGGGGGAGTTAATCTGGGAAATTGTAGTTAGATAATATAAATAAATATTATTAGTACCCAAAGAGCATTGTTAACATAAAGGACTTGTGTCAATGTAATAAGGTAATCCTGTTCACCTTTATTGATCCATGTACATAGAGAAAAAAGGAAATGCTGACACAAGATGTGAGTGGGAAACAAAATTAGAGTATAACAAAGGGGAGTAAATGTGAGAAATGTGTACAAAATGCTGAGCTGATATCACAGTTAGAAAGGACATTACATACATTAGTCAATATTTATTTGCATGTACTGCAGGCATTGCATATCAGCTGAGTATACAGAAAGTTAATTTCAACTGTCCAGATTTTTGCCTCATATTTTTGGTCTACTTCTCATAAAATTTGTAGTTTTCTGGCAAATAATTGAGGACTGAAGTCACTAAATAATGACAGACATGTGGATTGGATACTCTAAATTGGCTATAGATGTGAGTGTGTGGTGTGGAAGAACTGCCGCAGCAGGGCTAGCCACTCAGCAGTATAAACCTTGGCTCTAGGTGATAGCCACTGTTGAAGTGACACCCTGACCCCATGTCTTGTTCCAAATATACCTCAGATTTTACAATACCCAACTGAGATGCTGGACAAAGGCCTATCCTTCTCATCAATTAAGATCCATGCCTCTGCCATTTCAGCTCATTACAATACGGAACTACCTATTTTCTCTCATCCACTACTAAGACAGTACCTCAGAGGGGCAAAAAACATAAGACCCCCAAGGAGAGCACCGATACCTACATGGGACTTCAATTTTGTTTTAGAAAAGCTCACACTGCCTCCTTTTGAGCCAGCCAATACAGCTGATATAAAATTCTTGTCATGGAAAACTGCTTTGCTCCTAGCAATAACTTCAGCAAGAAGAGTCTCAGAGTTACAGGCATTAATGGCAGTGGAACCTTTCATCATTTTTCATAAGGGCAGGGTTTCTCTAAGGACAAACCCAACATTTATGCCAAAGGTAGTATCCAGTGTGGCTCTTAACCAAACCATTCATTTGCCAACATTTTATCCAAATCCCCAGAATAAAGGGGAGAGACTTCTGCACGCTATGGACATACACAGACAGCTACACTTCTATTTGGATAAAAGAAAAGCTTTCAGGAAAAACTGAGCAACTGTTTGTAGCTTATGCTACAGGATCACAAGGAAAGTCTATCTCAAAGCAGACTATTTCAAAATGGATAGGACACTGCATTCGTTTCTGCTATTCACAACATGGCAAATCAGTGCCTAAGGGCATTAGGCCACATTCAACCAGAGCAGCAGCCACTTCAGCAGCCTTCCTCAGATGAGTACCAACCAAAGACATTCTACAGGCTGCAACCTGGAGTTCAGTGCACACTTTCACCAAGCACTACCACTTACCTCTCTACTCTAAATCCAGAGCAGGCTTTGCCACTGCAGCTCTGCAGGGCCTTGTAGCCTCTCCTAATCCTATTTAGGCCCAGCAACCCAACCTCAGCTTTGGGATTCAACCCAAGTGTAATGACTGCAACAGAGAAACATGATGTACATAGTACAGTTGTTTACCTACCATAAATGTAGATGTTCGAGTTTATTCACTGTTGCATTCCAGGTTACCCACCCAAAATCCCCCTTTTCTTTGCTGGGACTTTTCTGTTCTTCTCTATTCTATACAACCTATATGGTGTATTTGCTTGTAGATGAAGGAAATGTTTATTTTAGTACATGCATGCTTCTTGGCATAATTTTTTAGCCTACCTATTTGGGGGCACCTGACATCTGGGGCAAGAAAAACTGAAGAAAATGGAGTCGGCTGCATCTTTTATACCCCTGGCGCACTGACGTCAGGGAAGAGGCGACAGCAACCAACACCGGACCTAGACTTTGGAATTCTGGCCGACTGCGGGTAGCCTGCCAGCAGGATAACCCAAGTGTAATGACTGCAATAGTGAATACACTCGAACATCTACATTTATGGTAGGTACACAACTGTACTTTGTGTACACTTACCATAAATGTAGATGTTCGAGTGTATTCACTGTTGCAGTCCTGGTTACCCTCCCTCCAGCCCCCTAACTTCTTTTGGTTATACCTCTACTTTCCTTTACTATGCTTAAAAGCTTTTTGGTGTATTTGCTTTACTGTTGGAGGTATATAATTGTACTTTTATATTTAATTGCTTCCCATTTGGGGGGCACCTGACATCTGGGGCAAGAAAAACTGATGTAATGGCGTCTGCTGCATGTTTTATACCCATGACGACCTGACGTCATGGAAGAAGGGACAGCAACCGATGCAGGAGCCAAGACTTTGTTAATCAGGCCGACTGAAGGATACCTGCAAGCAGATAACCCAAATGTAATGACTGCAACAGTGAATACACTCGAACATCTACATTTATGGTAAGATTACACAACTGTACTTTTCACTGCCAGGAAATTTCAAAATGTGTTAAAATTTGTTTGCTTAACATAAAAATGGGAAAAAATAACTTGATGCAATGGTGATTGTGCCACATCAGTGCACTTACAAAATGCCATTCTTTGCAGGAATTGAACAGCCACCTATGTAAATCCACAGGCTAACAAAATGTGTATTTATCAGACATACCACAGTAGAAGTCTTAACACAAATGTTGCAAACCAATTTGAGGTAAAAGGGATGGGGGGATGTCTCCCCCCTCTTAACTATACACATTATGCCTGTGGTGGATGTCATTCATAAATAGCAGTAGACTGACACACAGTGATTATAATCACTCAATGCAGGTTTTGAATACCTACCTATGGGACCACAGAAGCTACATGATATTGTGAAAACTGAATGTACTTTGGGAGAAGTCTTATTAGAGTTGTGAGATATATGTGTATTTGAAGGTATTATGTCATCTTATTGTTGGAAAGCATATGTGTGTAATTGGGTTAAAAGAGTGGTGCTACCTTTTTTGCTGTCGTACAATATTGCATGATGCTAGGTATACCCAAACATGTGTATAATGCAGTAGTCACTGTAATGATAGAATTGTGGATGCAAACCCAGGGCTTACTATGGTAACAACATACAGAACTTAGTGTTATTTTCTCAAACCATAAGAGAAGAAGTACTACTACTACTATTGGAAAAGACAATTTTCATCAAATTGCAGAATCAGTGTTAAAAAAGCATTTATCTTTGAAAAAATTGGCATAAATTATTATAACAGGAATCCCCAGCTGTACATGTATACAGCAGATATCTGGGTGACAACATTGTTACCTACATGTACATTTACAGTCATACTAACACAACTGACTTTAAGGAGTAATGGCTGGATTTGAACTGACTTCCTAAGACCACAAGATAGAGAACATTGCATAAATTGCAAGCACTACACAAGATGTTGTTTTGCAACTGAGATGGTGTACATTTCAGTGGATGACATCACCATTGTTTCATAGTGTGGTGGTTCTGCTAAAAAGGAAAGAAAGAAGTGGGAGATCGCAGTAACACTGTACAGCCATACAGCATATATTTATTTGAAGTCTTTTCTACACAACATGAGAGAGAAACACATACTCAGTGATAATGATCTAGTTACACAATTTGGAGAGCACAGTATCCACCGCAAATGTCATAGAAGAAGTCTGACTTTTATACTGAAGTAGTACACTTTTGAAAACATAACCTCATTAATGTGTTTCAGAGAAGATGTTTGTGTTAAAAGTGGGATACAGTGATGGGGGAGCCCTCTCCTAGTTTAAATGTTTCTCCTGAGTAAAAGTTGATAACTGCACATTTGTTGATGAAGCCATACTAACGTAACACACACACACACACACACACACACACACACACACACACACACACACACACAAGTTCATCACTGTTGGATTTGAACTGCCTACCTATCTAGGTATACAGTCTAAAGAAGACAGTATTAACCACATGTGCTACAGGAGAAGTCTGACTTTAAATATGTGAAAATGGACATTTGTAAGGATTACCACATCAGTGTGTTGCAAAGAAAGCATTGTGCATCACTGTTTTGGGTCAAAAGGCATGTGTCTTGACAGGTAGAAGTAACAGCAATGTGCTAATCACAAGTAGTTATATAATGTTCAAATAAGTTATCTAGCCTGCCATTCATGTACATTGTTTTAGTGTAAATGACATGTACCAATGTCACAGTATTAAATCTGGATGACAATCACAATTATGAAACGGTGGACTGACAGCCACGCATTCATGGGTGTTTATGCATACACTAGTCATATGTGCTCATGCTTTGACCACATACACCATAAATATAAACAGATATGTGACAAACATGACACTGCACTGTTCAGTATTCTGTGTATGAAAGAGTTCCACACCATTCCAACCATTTCCCAGTTTAAGCATTGGAATGCAGACATAACTTTACAGAATGACGTGTTCTGTCAACACCACACTGAATTATATATATGTTGAGTACAAGAGTCCATTAACACGTACAGACGTTATACATTCCACACAAAATTTTTAAATCTCTCCCTGAACACACCACTGACAAGCTCATTTGCAATAAAGGATGGCTAAGTATTAACATATGTGCATTTGAAAATGGCACATGAATTAGCAGTAGTGTATGGTGCTGCATGCCAACCTTCATGCAAATATGGAGTATATACCTACAAACGGGTCTGATTCTGATCAAATGCAGAACAGAGATGTACAGTCTTAATCTATAATGTGTCATGATTTACACATTTCTCATGACACTTGCATTACATTAATCATTGTATGGATAATATTGATGTAAAGCAACACAGCCCCTAAATCTGGTAACTATCACTGTATTTGAGACATGTTGCAATTGTTGTTATGCAGTTGTATTTGTTTGCACGACATGATTGAGAAAGTCAATACATCGATATCAGACATGCATGTGTGTCATAATTAATACACTTCTGAACATGGATGGCAATGAGACAACATTGATCTTATCTTCTTATGTGTGTATAGCAGTGCTAGTGTCCAAATGTGCCAATTGGACTAGGCCTGTTAACACATAAAGACTGGGTTGTACCTAATCTCATAGGTTCATAGGTTCATACTAGGCTATCTGCCCGAGGGCATTTACAAGCCTAGCCCATCGTTTTGTGGCTTAAGCCACCCCCCTTTAGTGGGGAACTATACCCATTATTTTTTGCTGTGCCTGTCGAAAGTGAGTGACACTGAGGTTATCCCTGGGGGGTATGTGATCTCCCATCCATTGGTCAAGATTTCTCTTGAACAAGGGCGCCAGGTCTGCCTGTACTCCACGTGGGCACATGTACCGGGATTTAGGGAGTCTTTGGTGATGAATCTATCCCTCCACTCCCCCCCCATTAATAGCCTTGTCAGGGTTTCAAGGTTTAAGTCTCCACGCTCTTGTGGCTCTAGATTTTTGAGGGTTTGAGATATTCATCAATCATCAAATCTGGGTTTGACATGATGTTAGGCAAAGGTCACCCAAAAGCTGATGTCTGTGAGCAAGCAGTGGCGTTCTTTCAGTTTCAAGTCGCATAGACAGATTTTTGAGACCAGACCCTTTTTTTCTTTATCCTTTGGTGAGGGTCTTTGTGGCCTCTGTGAAGTCCTCAAGTCAGATCCAGTATTTCGGGGCATTGTAATCAATCATTGGCCTGATGCCTGATGAGTGATGAGTAGATCCTCCTCCTGATTCACTGATGAAATCCCTCCATGATAAGGTGGGCAATGTAGGGCAATGTAGAAGGTACTTTCTAACTACTTACTAGCTACATGGGTGTCGAATGACAGACTACTATCAACCTGGGTCCCCAGGTTCTGATAACTTCTTCAGTGATCACTTTTGGATTGCCTTTTTGGTTAGGGGAACAATGTTTTTTTTTTTAGAGGTATGACTATGCATTTTTTTTTGCATTTTAGGCCGTGGCTCTTAGGCTGTGAGACCCTTCCTTGAAGATCCTTCCTCTGGAGGACTGATATCTGTATCAGATGTGTTTTACTATGGAGTTTGTCAGTTTGTCATCATCTGCAAACTTTGTTGTTAACCTCCTGTGTGTGCTTTTGTGCCAGAAAAGTAGATGCCAGTAGATGCCAAACCAGGACTGAGTGACCTGGACACCACTTGACCACATGTGAGCAACTCTGAGCCTGACATAGGACTCTGTGGTTCCTGATGCAAAGCCACTTTGCAGCAACCCATTGTGTGATGTATGGATGTATGGGTTGACATGATATTTTGAGTTTTTTTGTGATTGGGAGTATTGTATGTATTGTATCGGCCAGATCGAGGTGTAGGCCTCATGGACTGCTTTCTTTCCTCATCAAAACTGGGCTTGGTGTTTGTTTAGTCAACCAAGTTTAGTTTAAAAGGCATGATCTGCCTTTGAAAAAGCCAAACTGGGTTGGATCAAGCAAATTAAATTCCTATGTCTTTATTTATTCCATGGCTTTGTATGATCCTCTCCCATCCTTTGCAGATAAGGCTCAAGCTAATGGGCGGTAATTTCCAGGTGGAGTGGAAGTTGTGTTTTTGCAGTGTGTGACCACAGTTGCAGTCGCCATCCCTGGAGTGCGTATCCAGAGACAGAACTTGATTAAACAGCTGTGCTGTCTAGCTTACCTGTAGTAATTTCCTGGCAGATATCAGCAGGTTCTGCCTGAGCATGTAACACAAGAGGGACTAAGCATGGGAGTGACAGTGTCAAACCTGACATTAGAAACACTATGAAGCAAGGGATTTTGAGGGGATCATGCCTCATAACATTTAAAATTGGTACATCCTATATTGTGTACTTTCAACTCTGTGGCCTGTTCAAGAATTGCTAATAACTGTCTTCTCATAGTGCTCTCTGTCTGTCTTTACATGGATTAGCGAGGTTAAGCACAGTAGCATGAAGGACATCAGACTAATGAGCCTGAAGGCAAAAACTCACAAGATTTTGCCATAGCCTGTGTGGTACCATTTCCCATAAGTCACTGGTGCTGTTCGGCACCAGGCATAGCATGAATGCTGAGAGGAAAGATCAATGAGACAGAAGGGTGTGGAAAGAGGGCAATACTTAGAGACAGTGATAGAGACATACTAAGAGATTTGTTTATGGGACATTTTTACACACCTTTGTGATGTGTTACTCTTAGGGTTGTCATTATGATTATTTTGTCAGACTATGTAGTACAACAACAAAGGATATTGGGTGAGAAAAAACAAAAGTTGGAGACAATTTCTAAATACTACCCTTATATAACTTAAACGTATGCTAGGATAATGCACTGTAATGCGTTTTGCACCTACATAAAGTCTGAAAATCAAATATATAGCATTACTTAATGACTTCAGTCTTTAATGATTTGCCATAAATTCACATATGTTGAGATGAACATACCACAAAGTCAGATGCAAAAAGGTAGGCATCCTTTGTAAATCTTTATACTTTAGAGGTATTGTTCTGTACAATAAAGTGTTTTCAGTATGGATCAGTAAGGGGTATGACAGTGGATGCATAATGAGGACACGAGATGGATTGCTGTGGGTTCATAACATGTGTAGAACACCGTTACACACATACTATTAATATGAAAAAACATTTACATAATTGTATGACATACTTCTGGGTTTGAACCCTTGATAGTCCCCTAAAAAAGTTTACAGACTAAAGGATTATCTCAGCTAACCAGAAAATTATACTTTCTTCTGTTAAAATTAGATATTTTAAGAGACATTGACAACAGATTTATGAAAGGGAAAATATAAGCATCAGCCTTTATGACAGTTATATCAGTTGTAACAACCCGTAGGGTGTATGTGACATCCAGCAGCCATACAGATATGTAAGAGTAGCTGTAGCACACTTTGATACTTTTAGTCTGTTTTACAGTAGTGCAGCTGGGTTAGGCACATTTGCACAAAGTTAACTCTGCTAGTGCAGTCTAATGCCAAAACTCATGAGATTTGTCCATAAGATGTGAACTGACATTTACTGTAAGTTAATATTGCTGTTTGGTGCTAGGCATTACACGAATGCTGAGAACTCAGACTGGTAACACAGAATTGGGTAGAGAGAAAGAGAGGGGAAGAGAGAGAGATAAACAGACAGAAAGCATTTGTGCTTATGGGACTTCTGAATTAGAACCATAGATAGTCTATAGCTCTGAGCATTATCTCAGCACACCAAATAGGAAGTTCTACTTCACAAAGCTAAAATCACACAACTGAAGGAACAGTGACAACAGATTGAAGCAATGGATATTGTAGACATTAGTTTTCATTACAGTAATAACAACTGTAAAATCCCGTGACGTGAACATTACATCCAGCAGCCTAAGAAATATCAACGAGTAAAATTTGATGAGACAGAAGAAGGGAAGAGACGGAGAGAGAGAGATGGAGACAGGAAGAGAGGCAGACAAAGAGTTGTTTTATGGGCATTTCTGACCATTTTCCGTATGTGCTACTCTTAGGTTTTCCTCTTAACTAATCTGTCATACTCTGTACAATAAAGTGCTTGCAATAGGGAGCCAGCAGGGGTAGGAGAGAAGAAACATGATTAAGACATCCGCCGAATAATGGTGGGTTAACAAGTTACCACAAATGCTTCAGTGCTCCACTGTTAAAATTGTGTTTTCTGTTTCATTTTCCTTTTCTTGATTGATTCATAAACTATTGTAATTTCACAGAAATAAAAATGTTTGTACTTAATCATGTAATAGTAATATAAAATAACATTAAATAATAGTTTGACTTACTTTTAGAATCAGTCCCTTGACACTATGCAAAAACAGTGGTGTACAGACATATGGATTATCACAACATACCACATAGAAATTCTTACTTCATGAAATTCAGCAGCCTAGTAAATCTTACAGTAACTGACTCAAAGTATTGCCTTTAATCTGTATTCCTATAGTGCAGTGTGATTAAGCATATTTGCGTGAAGATAACCAGACTAGTGTGGCAACGGGAAAAATCCAGCAGAGAGAGGAGAGGAGAGAGGGTGTTGCAGGTGACAAAACAGAGAGAATAATATCAATGGCATGTCACATTATTTTACAATTTCAATACATAGACAAATTTGACACACAAATATGTTCATCTTTGAAGGGATTAATGTGTCATAAACTAAATCGATCTCAATGCTCTTATATAAGAAATGACTATAACAATGAGTAAAAAGGTCACACAGAAAAATCAATCAGTAAAAACAATAGAACAATCTATCAAAACATCTGTCATATTCAGGCTAAACTTTCCACTGTGTGATTCCTTAAACCTCTTGTATTACAGGAAACATGGGATATCTGCAAATGACCCTTTAAGGACATAAGCTATATGGAAATTTTTAATGTCCATGATTTTTTTCAGTCTATTTATGGACAAATTGAGGCAAATAAAGCCAAACCACACTAGCTGTGGACATGCATATTTCAGCCTTCTTACGGCATCATCAGCATACGTGGAATGTTGGCCTGACCATTAGAAACATAGGGTTGTCATACCTAGCTGATCTCCATAACCATTAGGGTATCTGCAAAATATCCTAACCAACAAGCTAAAACAATGAGTAAAAAGGTCACTCAGAAAAAACAGTAAATAAAATAAATAAATAAAATAAATAAAAATCTAGCAAGGCTGGAATTTCCACTTTGTGATTCCTTAAACCTCTTATGTTAGAGGCAACATGGGATATATGCAAATGACCCTTTAAGGACATCAGGTGTTTCAGCTATATGGCAATTCTGAACATCCATGACTTTTTTCAGCCTATTTGTGGACAAATTCAGGCCAATAAAGTCAAACCCCACTAGCTGTGGACATGCATGTTTCAGCCTTCCTATAGCATCATCAGCAACAAAAGTGGAATGTTTGGCTAACCATTAGAAACACGGGTTGTCTTACCCAGCTGATGTCAATAACCATTAGTGTGTCAGCAAATTATCCAAACCAACAAACTAAAACAATGAGTAAAAAGGTCACACAGAAAAAACAATTAGTAAAAAACAAAAGAAAAATCTAGCAAGGCTAGACTTTTATTTGACTATGTCATATTGGGGTCTATATTAGAACATCGAAGTGTCAGGTCTTCGAATGTTCTAATATCGACACCTAGTAACCGAAAGTTGAAAATAGCAAATTTTTAGATAACTGAATTCTTTCCTAGGGAAAGAATTTGGTTGTCCGTTATTGTCGCTTCTGTATTTTCATCTTTGCGGTGGAAAGTTACGGTCGGGTTCAGGTAAGTGTGCGATTGTGTGGACGTGAGGGTTAGGGTGGGATAGGTGAGTTAGGGTTAGGGCACGGGTGAGGTGTGTGTGCGATAGTGATGGACCTTAGGGTTAGGGTTTGGGTTAAGGTAAGTAGGTAGATAGTGGTGTATGCACAGTTTAGTGTAGGTTTAGATGTAAGATTTTAGGTGTATGTGTGTGGATTGCTGTGTGTTTGGTGTGTTTGTGCTGTGTGTATGTGTTTTGGAACAGCAAATTTTTTCCCTAGGAAAAAATTTGATGTTCTAAATTTTCGGTCTTATTGGTTTTCAGTTACTAGGTGTCGATATTAGAACATTCGAAGACCTGAAACTTCGATGTTCTAATATAGACCCTCATATTGGACATACACTTTCCAAGGTAAAAATTCCAGTTGTCATTCAATATTCCAGTTAAGATTTTAAAAATTCTATCCTGTAATAAAGGCTGCTTGATGCTTCTGGAAACTGAACACAAACAGCACTAAGCTGGTGTATTCCTTGCCTTATGCAATCATAAAGAGCTTTTGAAGCAAACGTGTGCTTGATGTAAAGTTTAAGTATGCCTGCCCAAACTGATATGGACTGATGGCATGAGAAGTATTATCTGGCTTGCATTCATAACTGATGCACTCTTACCCTGTGCCTCCCTGAGGCAAGACAGTCTCTCCTGATGTGCCTCAAGGATCATCTTCTTTAGCTGTGCAGTAGAGAGAAAAGAAATAGAGGAAACAGAGGAAAGCATAATGAACTGATGAACTGGCTGGCCAATCCATGCTATATCATTGACTGGTGATGGGTCACTATACTTACACAACTGAGAGGTGTTTGTTGTCTTAAATTTCTCCTTGCATCAGCTCAGGACGCCCAGCTTGCACCTCTTCATGTTACTTTAATGGTGATTACATTGTTCCAAAGTGTGTGGAATGCAAGTTGCTCTGGAGGCAGCCTTGGTCAAGCTATTCCAAGCGTCAGACTTATACTGAGACCCACTATAATCCTCCTGCAGCAGCCTATGTCTGTAGCACTTGACAAAGAGCGCAACAAAAATCCTGGACTCTTCAGTACCCTACCTCTGTGCTCTAAATGAAACACTATCCATAACTTCACCAGCCATGTCTGAAGAATACCACTGAAACTCTGTGTCTGAACTGATGCCCAAATCAGCCAGACCACAAAGATGCATAGTCTTACTAGCTGTGTTTATGCAACTGAAGACACAAACATAGCTTGGTAGAGACATTAACAATGATAACATCCACAAACAATGAAGGTGTGAAATATGGCAGTGAGATTTAGCGATGTGTGATGCTCACCCTATTTACACATGTTCCGATATGAAACACTGTAATGCTTTATGGTGTTTGCTACATTTATTGCTGTTTGGAGGTGAAATGGTATGAATGTTCACATTTTGGGCTGTTAGGGTTTACACACTATTAAAATTCAGTAGTGCCACTTTGGAGTCGAACCAATGAGAAAAAGAAGGGTACATTTTAACCTTTGTGTCATTGCCAAAGAAGAGATTCCTCCTTTAATTGTTAATTTGAGATATAATAATTTAAAATGAGTGCAGATGTACTCAAAAAATAATTTTATGTGTGTGACATTAAATAGTCATGCTACTGCATTTCTGTGTAAAACACAGTCATTGTGGTTGCAAATACATTTCAGATGATTGGATTTGCATGGCCTGAGTAATACATGTAGGAGTGTGTTACATATTTACTGTCCTAAACACACTTATGATATGAGATGTCTCATAATTAAAACTGAATTGTGCACATCATCACATTTAATATAATTTGCACACATTATATTGGGCCTGTATAGCAAGCATTAGTGATATATTTGTTGCAAAAATTATATTTCTGATGCTCATTTGTATGTAGTGTTACAGTCCTAATCAAACGTTTGTGACAAATATCATTCTGACACCTCTTTAAAAATATCTGTAAACTGGATTCACACCTTGCATCACATGTCCTGTTTCGCTATACTCATTGCAGTTAATACCTTGTGCCACAGAGATAGGGGGCTGACAGGTGCATTTTTTTTCACTCAGTGCTATCTAGAGTGTTGATGGCTGCATTGGTGCTGGGCTCATTTGTGTTACAGAAGGCAGCCCGAATTAATTTTTTCATTTTTTGCCTTCCTTGTCAACTGTTGTTGTGCATTGCCAAGTGGTGTGCAAATGCACAATGAGAAAAGAATATTTAAAAACAATTGAAAGTAAAATAAAAACAATCAAAGGATATATATAGCAATGCAAAGAATATGTAGTGCATATACAGTACCACTATCAGACCAGACCCCCCATACTAAATTACTTGGTGTTATAATTGACGATGAATTAAAATTTGACATACATATCCATCATTGCATTAAAAAATAAACACCAGGAACTCTGTACCATAACCACAAACTGCTTTCACACTGCATCAAACCCTCCCTGGCCCTGTCTCTCCTAGTACCCTGTATTTTATATGCAGCTCCAGTTTTTACTAACCTACAGTCTTCACTTCTCTCTAAACTAGAGCAAACATATAATAAAATAGCTAGATTCACCTCTAATCTCCCTTACAAATCCCACCACTGCCTCACCCTTAAATCGTTACAATGGCCTGAATTCCCTAAACAATTGTTTCTTTCTCAACTGCATATCACACAATCTCAGTTCTTTATAATCCCACTTCCTGTTCCTCCATCTCTAATATTGTATCTCTATATAACCCCTGACGTCACCTTCATACATCTGATAAACAACATTTACAAACCGTCAAAAAATATTGGTAAGTCCCTATATAAATATTTTGTAGCTCACACCTGGAACTTCCTTCCACTTAAGTAAGAAATATCCCCCGTAAGTTCCATTTCAAAGTACAACTGAAACACTACCTTCTTAAGACCTGGTCCTGCCCTTGCCAAGCTCTGACCTGATATCCAAAGGATTTCTTCCTAAATGCTGCTTTTGATTATTCTAAGTTTTTCGCTCTTTTTATTTGCCTTTTTCTACTTGCTCTTCTTTACAGTACATCTACAATCAGGTTTTTGTAAATATTCCTACTCTGGGATTATCATGCTGCTATTGTATTGGATTTTTAGTCTTTGTATTACTGTTTTTTGGAATGTCTGTAATTGTAATTGGAGCTTTTCTCCTTTGGTCTCCACTGAAAATGGGCCTTTGGCTCAGTTGTACCAACCGTGTTAACAAATGACAGTAAATAAATAAATAAATATTCATCATTTTCACATCTGCTTGCCTCATTGAAACTTGAATTTCTGTCAAACATTATCAGGCTTTCACATAATGCCAAGTAATGAAAAAGGGGACATACTGCAGCTGTCATTAGCTCTTTTTTAACAAAGTAGATACATTTAATACTGACATCAATTTAAAGGAAATTTCTGGCTGTCAGGAGTACTACTCGGGAGATATGTTTATGTAATCCATCGTAGAATATGATTTTCCATGTCATGTTGCTGCTTTTGTGTTATCACTAGGTAGAAAATATCCTGTTTTACATCATATAAATCACGTTATTATTAATACTAGAATATTTCATTTTCCAACAAGAACACATTCATATACAAAAATGTGTGTCAATACTTATTCTGAACTACTCATTAAAGTTATCTGCAAACTAGATTCAAGCCCTGCAATATCTGTTCTCTTCTCTACACGCACTACACTTACATCATGTGACATAGACACAAGTAGTCAGCAGGTGCATTTTCTTCACTCAGTACTATCCAGAGTGAGGATAGCAACGCACCAGCTCTGGTCTCATTTGTGCTACTGAAGGCAGACCAAATCAAATTTTTAATTTTTTACCGTGGGAAATAAGCCATATTTCACTGCTAGTGACCATTGACAGTCCCCATGGCATAATACCAAGCAGTGTGCAAAGGATGAAGTAAAAAAAATTTTTTTACAGCATCTATTTGTGATATTCTCTTAACTTTTGTCTTATAAAATGGAAATATGCAGATTATTAATGGCGCACTAATATTACCACATCTAGATTTAAACCTTGATAACATGGCATTAATATGCCACATTTGAGAGTATTTTCACTATTTGCCACAGACAGACATATTTATGAAGAAAAAGTAACTTGCATGTACTCAAAAGGTGACATTATATCACTTTATATTAAAGGTCCTACATAGGCGTTTTGTCACAGATGTGTAGATGAATAGTATATTTGCAACAGTTAAACTCGTAATTCCTGTCACAATAGCAAAAACTATTTTCAATATTCCACATTTTTCTGATTTTTTGTTAAATGAGCATTATTTTCTTTGTTTTATGGTAGTCTACCATAAATGCAACGTTATTTGGATTTCTTTTAATATGTATTTATATTATTTATGTACTTCATATGAATTATAGACAACTTTTTACTCAGAGGCACAGCTGGATCATAAACATTTAGTAATACAAATGTTGTAAAGGAGTTCTCTCCTAAGTTAGTCAACATAAGCCCCTAACTTTTTGTTAAGTCTATTCTACCTGACACAACAAATGAAATTCTAGCTTGTTTTTTCCTTCTGGCTTTTTATTATTTTTAGTTATGAAAGTTTGGTTTATTGCTTTTTTGTGGTGGCTGCCTGACACAACCTCAGTAATTATAGGTTTATAGGTTCATAGGTTCATACTAGGCTATCTGCCCAAGGGCATTTATAAGCCTAGCCCATAGTTATGTGGCTTTCGCCACCCCTTTAGTTTGAATAAAAACTATGCCTATCATTTTTGTGCTCTGTCTGTCAGCGGTAAGAAAGGTAATCCTGGGGTATCTCTGCGATCTCCCATCCATTGGTCAGATTTCTTCTTCAGCGAGGCCAGCGAGGTGCTCTGCCTCATATTTTGTGGGGACATGTAGGAGTCTCTGGTGATGAATCTGTCCTCCAGCCCGTCCCCGTTCTATTTATAACTTGGTTATCCCAGGTTTAAGTCTCCTTTGAGGGATCTAGATTTTTGAGTGTTTGAGGGATCAATCTTTGTTCAATATGGCCTTAACATGGAGGCACATATCACCTTGAGCAAGCGGTATGAGACTGAATAGAGCTGAAGTTGGCTGGTCGGCATCAGTAAGACATATTAGTTCTATAGCATAAGACATGGTTTTGGACCCTTTATCCTTTTTGGTGAGGAGGTGTTGGGGCCTTTTCATTCGAATCAGCATGGTACTCAACATTATTCAACACGAGTGATGAGCACAGGGGATACATGAATGAGGATGAGTAGATGGGAACGATCTAGATGACGATGGGGCCCCTTCATGATCATTTCCACTACTTTAGCAACAGGTGTCTAACTACTTTTTATTGTCAACTTGGGTCCCCAGGATCCCGATGAACTGTTATCCCTCAAGTCCCCTGCCACCCATATGGTAGCTAGTAACCTTATGTTTTATGGAAGCTATGACTATGCATTTTTCCGCTAACTTCAGGGCTTTGGCTCTTTAACCAGTTATCTGTTCTTTTGTGAGGCCCTCTGAGGTTATCTGTGTCTGATTCTGGGGAGGATATTATCTGTGATTTGTGTTTCTACTACTACTTTGTCAGTTTAAACCCTCCTGTATGTTGTCTTGTAGTGATCTCCTTTGTTTGCCAAGAGGACCCTACTGAGATTGTCTGGGACAAAGAGTTGACCCAGGACTGAGGTCCCTGTGGGACACCACTTCTGTGACAGGCTTTGGGGTTCTGGTGGCTATCAGTTTGACACTGTGGGTGTGATGTATGCAGCGCATTCTTGCTGAACAGTTTTTTGATGATACCTGAGTGGGGTATTTTGCTGAGTTTTGAGATGATACCTGGAGGTATGTATTGCGGGCCTTGTCATGAATGGCCTTGGTGACTGTCTCGCCTTGTCAACCGTGGAAGGCCTCCTTGTGAAAAGTCAAAAAGTCAACTGCTGGTAAGAGTCTTTGGATTCCTATGTCTTTATTTATGAGTTCCAAATCAATCCTCTCCATGGCTTTGGTCTTTAATTATGTTCAAGCGTATGATCCTCCTTGAGGGGTCTGTGAGAGGCCGCCTATGTGAAGCATGAAGTAACAGTCGCCGTATGCCACTCCTTGGCCCGGATCCTGAGGTGAGAGGCCAAGATTAAACAGCACCTCTAACACCGAGTAATTCTCATTGAGTTCATGAAGCACCTAACAGGACACCTAACTTATCCCATGGATCCTGTGTTTAGCACATAGTAGCACACACCAAAAGGTCTCATGGCGGCTGTGGCCGGTTTGGGGGCTATAACTTGAATAGATGTCTTTTTGCCTAAGGGGGGAGTTTTGGGGAACCTAGATATCTGGTATAGGGGCCTCTCCTGTAGGTTCAGTAATTTTCACATCATTTTGAACTTGCACGGTTGTAGCATATCTGGTGGCAGTTCCATTTTTTCTAACATTCTTTTGGTATCATTCCTTATGATCATAGGTTTCTAACAATATTTTTCTCCTCCTCTTTCTTCCTGGGCGATTTTATGATTGTACATCAAAGTAGCAGGCATGTGAAACGCTTATTCTGGCAGCAAGACTAATTGTTCCCTCTTGCAAGCCCTTAGCAAGTAATACTTCTCAGGGCTTATTATTGCACTGCTAGGGCTTGTGTGTGGAATCATGTAGGACATTGCACAATGTTTACCTGCACCACGCTCAGTGTAGATTGTGGGATTCATGAGTGCTAATGAGTTCACATCTGATTTTCTTATTCACAGACCCACAGGGCTGAATCTGCACTATATAAGCTAATAGTGTATGTAAAGTATCTGTATTGTAGTAGCACAGACTGTTTGGATCCGTATACTTTTTGATACTGTTATTTGACTTGCAATACTTTGTCTACTTTAAGAATTGATTTACTGTAAACATTTGTTGCTTATTTTGCAAAGGGATTCCTTTTTACATTACTGATGGATTAAATTTCACAATAGCATTATTTATCTGCTTTGTTTGTTCATTGCTGTTAGCATACCCATGTATATCAGTTATTTCTTTTAATTAAACGTTTTTGTAAGTAAATGTTACATGCCATTATGGGAACATTTCTCTGGGAATCTGAACATTTGTTCAAAAAATAAGTACCCAGGTCTCTCACCACAGGTTGTGTGCTTAGGGGGTTACCATTAATGTGGTAATCAGTAGGGGCCACGTTTTTGCTGAATGGTATAATAAGTACATTTTTTTGCATTTAACTTAAGGCTATGACATTGGCAACAGTCATTTGTTGCTGTGAGACCCTCTTGCAGTATGTTAGCATCAGTGAGTCAGACCACCATGGTCCAGCCAAATAAATGTCCAGAAGATATGTAAAACAGCATACAAAATGATGGTCTGATGAAGCGGTAACCTCACAAAAGCGCTAAACTTTTTCCAATAAACTGTTTGCTGTTTTACATATCTTCTGGGCGTTTATTTGGCTGGACCATGGGGGTTTGACTCATACTTATTTCTGGATTTGCTGCTTTGTTTTGTGAGTCTAATTTAGCAGCTGGGATAGCTTATATATATTTTTTTCAGTATGTTAGCATCATCAGGGGAGTCAATGACAGCACCCGACTTACAGTCATCCACAAACAGTCAGTCATAAGCCCTTTGTCTTTGCCTGGACCTCTGAGAAGTAGATGCCAAATAGTAGGGGTTACAGGACAGATCCCTGGTGAACACCATTAGTGACAGATCTGCTGTCAGAGGCGGTGGCACCTATTTTGACTTTGTGGGTCCAATAGGTGAGCCAGTTGGCCACCCACCTGTTGAGATAGGAATTTACACCAAATTGTGTTAGCTTTTTAATGATGTTCGAGTGGGGGATTGTGTCAAAGGCCTTTGCCAAGTCAAGGTAAGCTATATGTACTGACTTTCCCTCATCCAGGGCCTTGGTGACAGTCTCAAAGAAGTCAACCAGGTTCAACAGGCAAGATCTGCCCCTGACGAATCCAAATTGGGTATGCATTAAGGTCCTTTTTTAGTTGCAGTGTTATCTATTATTGCGTAAATTATGCTTTAATTAACATAAGTTTGATCAGTTTTTATTTTCTTTCTTTCTTTCTTTGTTGTATTAATTACTTCTTATCATAGCTGATCCTGCTACCAGCACTGTGGAACTCCTACAACCTGATGTCAGAATAAGAGTACCCTCTGATGATGGTGGCTGTGATGAAGAGGCACAGTCTTGGGGTGCAGATAGTCAGTCTGACACTGATGTTGTGACTCTCACATCCCCTGCCCATATTTCAGATATAGTCGGTATGCATACAAATACCCAAGACTCAGAGCTGTCAGAGACAGGGCAGATTGAGAGTGACACAGTTGATCAGGGTAGTGTGGTTATTCCAGGTGCAGAGCTGGCTGACTGCCCCTGTATCCAGTGTGAGGGTGATGTACCATGTATGGGTATTGTTAGAGGTGTTCAGAGGAGGCATGTTTTCCACCCTTCTCCTGATGTTGGTGTGTCAGTAGTTGATGCTTAATGTATGTGTAAGGCCATCATGAAGGCACAAGCACATTCCACAAGGGCTCTAGAAGATGTAGTCCGAGTACTGCATGTTGTGCATTCTGACATGTAACACTGCCTGTACTGTTGAATGACTCCTTGAACAGGGTGAATGACACACTAGATCAGGCAGAGTCTGTGATGGAACATTTGCTTGGGGAGGATCAGCATTCATATGGCCAATGATCTGCTACAACATCATGTGTTAGTCAACGTGGCCATGCAAAACCCCATTTCTTTAGTGGCCATACTTCCACTGTTCCATCAGTGTTTGAGATGTCCACAACCAGACATGGTAGACCATGTAGTCATGGCCTTGGAAGTCATTGTGATGACAGCTCATCTAGCAGGCATTGCTCACATTCAGGTAGCACCCCAACATCTAGCCAGGGGATATGGAACTAGTAGTGCTACTCCTAGCAGAGGTAGTTCATGTGGTCGATGGTGAACTGACTACTCTGCCAAGCACAGTTCATACCTGTCTGAGATACAAGGCTCTATTGCTACCATAGGTGCTTTGATTGTGTCATGCAGACCCTCACACATTAAAGATCATCTTGCCCATACCACCTCACACACACACACACACACACACACACACACACACACACACACACACACACACACACACACACACATTTTATATAAATAACTACTACTGAATGATAACAAACTGTTGCTACTGGCCCTGAAAATTTTATACTTACTGAAAAACAGGTTTCTTACACACACACTAACTTCTTTGGTGTCAGGCTTGCCCTCCTGTAACTCCTTACCCCAACCTGTGCAAGTGATGATGACTGTGCCCTGTCCCCCCAGCCTGTGCATGTGATGATGACTGTGCCCTGTCCCCCCAGCCTGTGCATGTGATGATGACTGTGCCCTGTCCCCCCAGCCTGTGCATGTGATGATGACTGTGCCCTGTCCCCCCAGCCTGTGCATGTGATGATGACTGTGCCCTGTCCCCCCAGCCTGTGCATGTGATGATGACTGTGCCCTGTTCCCCCAGCCTGTGCATGTGATGATGACTGTGCCCTGTCCCCCCAGCCTGTGCATGTGATGATGACTGTGCCCTGTCCCCCCAGCCTGTGCATGTGATGATGACTGTGCTCTGTCCCCCCAGCCTGTGCATGTGATGATGACTGTGCTCTGTCCCCCCAGCCTGTGCATGTGATGATGACTGTGCCCTGTCCCCCCAGCCTGTGCATGTGATGATGACTGTGCCCTGTCCCCCCAGCCTGTGCATGTGATGATGACTGTGCCCTGTCCCCCCAGCCTGTGCATGTGATGATGACTGTGCCCTGTCCCCCCAGCCTGTGCATGTGATGATGACTGTGCCCTGTCCTTTGTGCATTTCTTTGTGCATTTGGGTTTCTTATGTCTCATGCAAAGAGTGGAAAGATAATGCTTGATTAGTCAGATGACTGCTTTCATTGAATGTATTGCAAAAAAATGTTTAATTGATAATTATTTTTCCTGCTCAGTTGTAAATAATTAGTTATGCACTTCTTGACCCTGAAAGTGCAAAACACCAATAAACCAGGAAAACAGAACTGCAAGGAGACAAGCTGACCAGCCACTGAACCTCTTTATTATTTAACACTTTTGTCTGGCATTCACCTCGACTTCGTCAGAATGAATTAAAAACATAAAAACTTGATTTTATACAGAACTAGTATACATAGCCGGCCTTAGGCATAGGCCAACTAGGCGGCCGCCTAGGGCGCCGCTTTAGTAGGGGCACTTTTCCAGTATTTATTTGGTGTAGGTAGACCAGGATGGGGGCACTGGGTGGTGTGGTGGGGGGTGCCATGGTGCCCTTTTGCCTAGGGCACCAGTTGACCTAAGGCCACTCCTGATCACATGTTTAAATCTTAAAAGACGATAGGCTGAAAGCCCAATCAATCAACCCTGAATATAATACAATTTAATAACCCAAAGCAGGCGGGTAAAAAGCACTTCCAATGTACACTGCTGTTAATTTATGTAAATTATTTTACAATAATTATAAACTGCATTATTCCAAAAGTTTTTCATTAACTTGTTTAAAATCCTGTTTGCCAAGGAACCAGTGTATAAACCACTTACTTTATAAAATGACAGTAACTACAAATGAAACTCAGACTTGAGTTTTAGAAAACATGAAATAGAACACGTCATTCAAACCAGGCTCTTTTAAAGCATTACATCTAAGCTGCCAGAGCAGTTCCTTGTATTCAAGGAACCAATCTACTGGCCCTCCCCTGCTATTGTCTATGTGAATTTGTTCTAAAACTGAAAATTTAAAATAATGCTGTGGATACTCCATTGTGTGTTTAGCCAAGGCATTGTCCATATTTCCTTTTTTAATGTCATAGGCATGCTGGTAAATCTGCCTATTTAAACCATTTATTATTTTTCCAATATAAAATTGGTTACATACTTGACAGATTGCGATATAAACTGCACATTTGCTTTGACAATTATATTTTCCTTTTAGGTGAACATAGCCATACGCTTGACCCTCATTGTATTTGTTGGATTATTCTTAGTAATATAATTATAACACATAGTTAATAATTGTTGATGTTATAATTGTGCAAATATTGCTAACATTGACATGCTCACTCTTGATTTATGTACATTGGTCAGATAAAATGCATGATACACACTATTGGGCAGAATCCTATATGTCTATAACATAAAGCAGTCATGCGTTAATACTGCCATTAGTGTACAGTTGAGCCATGTTTCATTTTAGTGACTTAAATATATGAATATGAGAGAAATAATTTCTATATTTCAACACTTTTCTTGTTAAAACTTGCAGCTATGAGATCTGTGCTTGGGGGATGATTCTGTTTAATGCTGACAAAACACAACCATTACATGGTTAAATAGAGGTTGAAGACTTTGGCAGGCATCGGTTTTAATATCTGTATGTGCTTAGGATCTTATTTTTCATTTAGGTAGTAATTGCGTGTGCTACCTTTTGCCTGTTAGCCAGGGCCATGGCATATTGTGCACACCCAGGTCTACCAGCACCATCTGCAGCTGGTGGCTCTTCCTCAGACTCATCATCTGCGTCTGTTGGAGCTCCTGGCCCTGCCTGTGGTCCTGGACCTTGATAACCTTGTTGAAGCTGTTTCCTGAGAATTGTATTGTGCAACTTAGCACAGACTGCGAGTATTTTGGCAGAGGTGGCTGGGTTTACTGCAGGGTACCTCCTAATGCGTCTTCACACTGGAAACTTGATTTAAGCAAGTCGAATACACGTTGTATAATATTTCCAGTTTGAGCATCGGCATTGCTGTATCCTTGCTCAGTAGGGCTGTGTGGGGTTCTCATGGGTATCATGAGCTGAATTTCCAGTGCATAAGCTGCCTCCCGCACTAGATGCCCTTGTGCAAAGTCACCCCTAGCAAACCCTGTGTACAGGTCTCAGGTGTGCCATATGTTTGAGTCATGGAAACTGCCAGGATTACCTGCACACACATTGTAAATGATCTCTTGGGCATTACAGACAACTTGACAGTTGATAGAGTGGTATCTTTTCCTGTTTATGTACCTCCTTCCCTGTTCACCATGTGGTGCTTTTCTTTCTATGTGTGTACAATCTATGGCCTCCAAAACCAGGAAGTGTGATATGACATAGAATTATTGCATGGTTGTTGCTCTCTCTTCTGGGATACCTGATAAATAGATATGATTCCTTGCATGTTGTAGCATTGCACTTAAAAACTGATGTAAGATTCTAGAAGTTACGGCCTGTGACACCCCTAACATATTCCCTGTGGGTCTCTGGAACATGCCTGTAGCTAGTATACATGATGCTACACATACCTTTGTTTCCACTGGAATGATTTATCTGTGAGATTCCTGAGGTCTCAGGTGAGGATGGCAGAGGCTGCATATTTCCTCTAGTGTATCCCTGTCCACTCTATATCGCTCCACAATTTCTGTATCCTGCAGTCCATGATAAATCAATCAGGGGTCTGAACACCCTTCTTCTCAGCTGAGGTCTGGCAGTAGGAGCAGCAGCAGCACCTTGAATTAGAGTCTATTGCATATATAGGTTAATGATAGAAAAAAATGGTATGTGTTTCTGCTGCTAAGTGTCTTCATGGCCGTATTCCAAAGAGTTTTGGATTACAGGGCAAAAGGAAGCAGAGAGTGTACATGCTCACTTTATACATTCCTAAATAGCTCCACCATGTTTGATTGCTTAATTAACATGTAATTCGTCTATTTACACCTTCAGTAGCATATTGTGCCACTTACCCTTGTTTTGGGGTGGGCATGAAGAAGCACAGCTGCTTAATGAATACCAAATAGCTTGCTATGCACATATAAAAGTGACACTAAGTGCAGGTGTTCAGGAATCCGGTGTAAAGTTTTTTTGTTTTTAATTTTTTTTTAATATATGTGCATAAGACGTATGATGTTCTATTCTGAATGGTGATATCCTCTGCAGGCTTTACACACCTTAGAATTCTTCACATCACTAATAATTATAAGTGCAAGTTATTATCTGACATGGTAATTGGCTAATCAAAGCACACTTTTTTAATATTTCTCATTTATGCCAATAAACACAGACTTAAGAGTTTACTACACTCTGCACAACTGAGTGATTGATTGACTTATTGATTTATAACATTTGCTAAATAAAAATCTCCACTTGGAAGGCCCCATTTTCAGTGATGCACCAGGGTGTACAAACTCCAGAATAATGTCAACAGTCAAAAATAAGGAAATGGTAAAAATCGACAATAAAAAAAGGAAAACAGAGATTGCAAAAAAACGATGACAAGTATCCTTGCAAAACTTACAGCAGAAGAAGATATCACAGGACCTAGAAATATGATCTATGTTATGTACTGCTTAACAACTTATAACTAAAATTCACAAAACTACCAACACAGAAAAAAATCAAAGCAACCTTAAGGTGTTACTGCTCAATGCTAGGAGCCTAACCAAGAAACACCACATCCTACAAGTTCTCCTCACTCTGGGGGATGTAGAAATCTGTGCTATTTCTGAGACTTGGCGTAAAGCCACAGAAAGTACACCAGCAATGCAAGGCTACAGTGTTTTCTACACATTTAGAACAGCAGCACAGACAGGGGCTAAAGGCTGAGGTGTCTCAATCTATGTTGGCAACAAATCCAACTCCAGGTTGGTTAAACAGATTGATGCCCAAGAGTTCATCCATGTCCAAGTCTCCATAGACAAGGTTTCTGGCCAGCTACAGATCACCCTCTATGACCCTCTAAAGGTACTCACCATCCAACCAAATACCCTATTCAATGGAGACTTTAATTACCCCTCAACATACTGGGAAATGTACACTGCCTGTAATTCAAAGGTACAATGCAAACAACCTGGACCAGATTGTGCACACACCAACCAGAGTATCAGTACCAGAGTATCAAACATATTGGACCTAGTACTCACCAACATGGGAGACTGTTACATCCCCCCCTCCCTATGTCATGTCCTCATTGGTGAAATTGGACCACAAAGCTGTCTCTCTCAAAATGAAATTGGAAAACCCAACTAAACTTGTAACAGTTAGGAAATATTTTAAAGCAAACTTTACTCTATTAAGTGACCGTTTGCCAAAATTCATAGGTTACCCAAACCCCGAGAACACAATTATCTACGTTTAATTATTCACAGAAACCCTGTACAAATGTGTAGCTGGCTGCATTGAGGTTGCTGGACCTACTAGAATTAAGCCCAGCTCAAACATCAAAAACAAGCCCAGCTGGTGGAATCCTTACCTTAACAGGGTATGTAACAAAAGAAAAAAAGTCATGGCCAAAATCAAAAAGAGCAATTCTCAAAGAGACAAGAGTTCTCTGATTCAACTAAACAAGAAGCTAAGAGATCTAATAAAGTCCAACAAGGCCAGTTACAAAGTCAGGATAGCCTCCCAGGCAATGGACAATCAAAAGGCCTTCTTCAGCAATGTCAGGAACTTTAAAGCTAACACTCAGCAGTATGCAGAACTGGTGGTAAACAGCACAATCTTCACTGACTAGGGTAACATAACAAATCTACTGGCTGATCCATTTAGCTCTAACTTCTCTCCCAACCACCCTCATACCCCCTGTGAAATCCCTTCTAACATATCCCCTGAACTATCAACAATGAGCAAGTCTTGATGGTGCTCACTAAGGCCATAAACACGGATTCAATGGGCCCCAACAATATCCCTGGTTGCCTCCTAAATAGCCTAAAAGATGACGTAGGAGGACCACTTGGGGCACTCTTCAACTACAGCCTCAAATCAGGTTACATGCCAGGTGAATGCGTCATAAGGGTGAACCATCAACCAATCCCAGGAACTAAAGACCCATCAGTCTGACAAGTCTAGTATGCAAAGCCATGGAATGCAATATCATAGAAATGATCAACAAGGACATGAGCAACCTACAGACACTGGGGAAATCCCAGTTTGGCTTTGTTAAGGGAAGGTTTTGCCTACACAGCCTGGTAGACTTCTTTAAGAGGGTCGCCAAGACAATGGATGAGGGGAAAATGATGTGTACTACTTACCTTGACTTGGCTAAATCATTTAGTACAATACCCCACTTAGGTATTGTTGACAAACTCTCAGAACTAGGCATAAATCCCTACATAACTCAATGGAATTCTTGCTGACTCACAGATAAGACACAAGAAGTTAGGATTGGTCAGACGACCACCACCAGAAGACCGGTCACCAGCAGAATACCCCAGGGCACTGTGCTGGACCTGTTCCTGTTTGGCATCTACTTCTTGGAAGTCAAGGCTAACATCAAATGTCTCTGGTTCACCATATTTGCAGATGATTGTAAATTGTGAGCAGTCATAGATTCCCTCCACACCAACATCATACAAGAGTGTTTAACACAAACAAATGACTGGTGTCAAAGCCACAGATTAAAACTCAAAGTGGAGAAATGTATTATAGTGCCCTTTGGAAAATTGTCCAAACAAGCTAATTACTCCAGTGAAAAAACACCCCTAAGAGTTGACCCAATAGTTAGAGATCTGGGAATATGTGTAGACTGTAATCTGGCCTTCAACCAACATGTAGCAAAGAAAGTAAGAAATTTATTTTATGTCAACCAACTCATAAGCAAGGATATGGCTTCCAGGTCCATCGACATTATAATATCACACTACTTAGCTTATATCAACTCATCATTGAGTACAATGCCCCCCTTTGGCATGTACCTAACCAGGCACCTGCAACAGTTGGAATGCCTTCAAAGGTTCTTCATCAGAAGAATCCATGGTATGAATACCTTGTCCTACACAGATCACCTTAAGACCCTATCTCTGTACTCAGTCTCTTACAGATTACTGACAGGTAATCTATACCTGGCATGTAAGGCATCCTAAGCTCCAGCTCTGATAGATCTCTTGTATATCTGCAAAATAAACAGTACCAGAAACACTAGATCTAAGGACCTGTACTTTGCCTGCAATACAAATAGAACATGCTGGAGGGACCGATGTGCATTTCAAAGGATCCATGCACTATGGAATAAGCATCCCATCTATATAAATAAGAGTTTATCCCTGACCCTTTTCAAACAAAACCGTGTTCATTGGATTGGAAATTGCAAATTCACCCCTGGTCTGGCCCCCATGTGTCTGATGGATGAAGGTCAACAGTAGTAAATGAATCCCCTACTAATATAACCCCCAACACACAACCCTTAGCTACATCCTTACTAACATACCCCACCATAAATGTAATCAATGTCCTCTGGGACGTACTGGATTGGGTTGCACAGCAAGGTTATAAAGATCCTGATGGTTGTTAGCCAGTATAAACCTATGAACCTATGAAATTGACACTACAGTTTATCTTCAATAAGCAATATTCAGACAAAAATTGTTTTCAAACAGTTTTGTGGTCTGTTGTTTGTTATAGGAGGTTGAGAGCTTTGTTCAAGAATTCCATTCAGAATTTTCTTGGAAAGTTATTGCTTATTTTAATATTGTTCCAAGAGTACATGTTGGTAGCCCCTTAAGTTGAAGTAGTTTCCTTGATTCAGTACCCACGTATCTTAGAACTTAAAAGTTTCTGTAAGTTAAAACTTTACTGGCATTTCAGAATGCCACTATCAGTCTGCACAGTCTTTCAGGACTAATTTGATTCTGTAAGACAAATATTTAAAAAAGAAAGACCTTCACCTAATAAACTAATACAATTTTAAACATACAGCTAAACATTCAGATGTTAATGGCTGCTCATGCCAGAACATATAAAATCTAGTCTACCACATCTGTAGTGCAGTTATTCTCTTACATTGACTGATGCTCTTTATATCCCTTTTAATGACAATGGTTAACTTATGCCTGCAAAAAAATTAATATTGCCATTGTAATGCTTAAGTGTATATAGCATCTTCCTTTCATGCATTTGTCTAATATTTATATTGTTCTGGCTCTTTGGCTGGCAGGCATGGAATCAAAACAATTTAGAAAAAAATGTATAAAGGTAAGCAGTCAATCCAAACAAAAGCTGCAGATCAGCAAGTCAAATGGCATCAGAAATACTAGGTCTATGGGTATAAACCTCTTCCATAGCATCAACAGTATGGTTTGGAAGGACAGTTATATCTCACAGACAATAATCCTGCTCTGGAACAGACTCCTCACCCACATAAAACAAAGTTCATCCCTGTCCATATTCATGTATAATTTGACTCTATGGATGGGAATCAGAAAAGTTACCCCAGGACTACCCCCTGTACTTCTAATAGGCAGAGACAGCTCCTACGTGCTTTATCCCATGCATGGGTCAACTAAAATTATCTATGGTAAGATCCCAATTATTCTCATTAGGGATAATGTATAATGATCGACCATGGGATGAGTAAGGCCAATCTCTAACCAAATGAGATATGTTCATTTGAGCACAGAAAGTAAACTTTGTTAAGGTAAAAGTAGCCCACAAGGGATGCTAGCCTAGTCCTTACCTATGAACCCATGAATATATGAATCTATGAAAATGCACTAGACAAGGTTTGGGAGAAAATATGCATTTAGTTATGTTACATGGCACAGTCTGTGCAGTTCAACATCAATGAAGGAACATCTGAGCTCACTATGGCATGAGCTGTATGCATTTATAATATCACTAACATAGATAAGGCAAGTCTTATTGCTTGTTTCTGAAGCTTATTTACAGTATTTGGTACTGCAATAAGCAGTAATGCAGCTTTCCTTCACACTGCTTTGTGACACACACACACACACACACACACACACACACACACACACACACACTCACACATCTATATCTATATATATATAGATGTGTATATATATATATATATATATATATATAGATATATAGATATATATAGATATATATATATATATATATATATATGTATATATTATCTATATGGGTATACTACAGTACAATGAAAACATGTAGTAATTGAACCAAGCACGCTTGATATATTAAGCACTTTCATCTGCCAAATGGCTGGACTTCTTCAGAATATGAAAACATACTTAACAGTCAGCTTAAATACCCAGAAGATCCAACCCAAATGAATTAATTAACACATAATTGACACATAAATAACTGATTAATTAATACAACACTGATAAGAAATCTATAAAAGGCATATACAAATTGATGTACAAGAACTGTACTTAAAAAAACAATGTAAAATCATATATACAAGGCAAATAGCAACAGGAAGGTGAGTGCTTAAATGGCAAACATGAATCTAAGCTTAAGAAAACTGACAATGGAAATGACATCATTCAGACCCAGGGAATGTGCAGCATTACATCTGAGCTGCCACCTAAGCTCCAAAAATTCAAGGAAAATATCACAGGGACCTCCTCTAGGATCAAAATCAACAGTGTCAATAACAGAAAATTTTAAAGAATGTTTTGGAAAAATTTTTAAGATGTCTGTAAAGGGCATTCCATTCATCCTTTTTACTAATGTCGTAATTGTGTTGATAAATCCTGTACCTGAATTGTCTAATGGTTTTGCCAATATAAAAACTGGTACAACATTGGCAAAGTGGAACATAAATAATGCCCTTACTATCACAATTAAATCTCTTTTTCATAGGTTAATACTAAGCTAACTGCCCTTGCGAGCCGTTTTAAGCCTAGCCAATTATCCCTTGTGAGATTCAAACCCTGCACCTTGTGTTTGGAAGGCAAACACCTTAACCATTAGGCCACCATCCCAACCCCTTTATACTTGATATTTCCGTACCCATGTATAAAGCATTCCGTGCCATCAAAAATGAATTTACACTGAGAACAATGACCACATTTGTACATTTTCCCAGTGATTTGCTTGGAAGAAATTATTTCAGTCGTTGTTTTTAAACAAGTGTCCTTCTGATAAACAATAGCAGGCCATTCACCCACTTTATTAAAAATATCCAAGTCGCATCTAAAAATCTCCCAAAATTTTGTGACACTGTGCTTTTTTTGCCTGAATTGTAAATTAAATGGTAAAATCATCGCCTTGCTATAAGGGACACTAGCAAAATTAGAAACTGAATCCATGGTATTAACAGGTTGGACTAATGAATTACCCAAGAGGGGGGTATAAAACCCATTCAGCCTCTTCCTCTTAACTTTCATGAACATTTCTGTTCAGAAGTCTTGTGGATAACCCCTCCTCAAATACATATCCAATAACTTACTACATTCTTCAATAAATTGTCTTTCTTGACTAACCATCCTTGTCTTTGACAATGGCCTTCTTTTGATGCATGGGATGCCATCTCTAAAAATGCAAATAGGAATTTGAATAAGTAGGCTTCCTAAATACTGTGGAGTCAAACCTTTGTGATTCTCTATTCTTGAACAATGTGACATCAAGAAAATTGATCTGGGCAGCATCAACTTGACATGGTAAATCATAGAAAATCTGTAGAGGTGTTAATAAATTCAAAAAATTCATCAGGTCTTTCACTGGTGTCATGCCAAAAAATAATAATATCATCAATAAAGCGTTTGTATAGACACCAGCTATCCTTGAATTCAGATGTAAAAACAAAGTTGGTTTCCCAAAAGGCCATGACCGTGTTGGCAAACACTAGCGCACGCGCAGCACCCATGGCAACTCCATGGGTCTGCTTAAATAAATGGTCCTCGAAACTGATGAAATTATTTTGTAAACAATCTCCATCAAACTGCTCAAAACCAAAATTTTGTCATGCCCTAATACAGAATGTAAAACTAAAAACTGAGAAAAAACAATCAATTCCAATCTCATGTGGGATGCTGGAATGCAAGTCTTTGACATCAATGCATACAAACAGAATATCATCCCTATACACACTGTCACTGACATTGGATAAAAAATCCCATGAGTCTCTCAACAAGGTGGAATCATTTTTTAAACGCATTTTTTGTCTCATGATCAATATATTTGGCAATAAAAAAATGTCTTGGAGCCCTTGGCATCAACAGTTTGTCTCAGTGGAGGTTCTTCAAGACATTTATGAACCTTGGGGAGTCCAAAAATGGTAGGTGTTCTGAGAAACTGGACTTTTAAATACTCCAAATCACCCAGGGAAATCTGATTGTTGAGAAAAAGATCATCAAGTGCCAAATCAATTATGTGGAGGGCCGCATTAATCTCATTTAGAGATATTTCCTCATATACATCAGAAAAGAGAATGGAAAACATCTTATTAATGTAATCATTCAAATTCATGACTACCAATCCCCCACCCTTGTCAGGCTGCATAATTCATACAGAAGTATCACTTCTGATTTGTTGCAATAATTTGTGCATATCGGGGCTTAAATTAATGGGACACTTAGATGGAACAGTCATTATTCTCCTGATTTCCTCTTCACACAGTCTTTCAGAAACAAGAATGAGAGGATGCAAGGGGGGGTTAAAGGTATTGGGCCTCTTGTTACTTTGTGTCCCCGAAATTTGGTGATTGTTGTTAAATAAAATGCTGAAATTGAGTTTGAGTAAGTTATTGGATATGTTTTTGAGGAGGGGTTATCCACAAGACTTCTTAACAGAAATTTTCATGGAAGTTAAGAGGAAGAGGCTGAATGGGTTTTATACCCCCCTCTTGGGTAATAAATTAGTCCAACCTGTTAATACCATGGATTCAGTTTCTAAATTTGCTAGTGTCCCTTATGGCAAGGCAATGATTTTATCATTTAATTTACAATTCAGGGAAGTCAAGCACATCATCACAAAATTTTGGGAGATTTTTAGATGTGACTTGGATATTTTTAATAAGGTGGGTGAATGGCCTGTTATTGTTTATCAGAAGGACACTTGTTTAAAAACAACGATTGAAAGAATTTCTACCAAGCCAATCACTGGGAAAATGTACGAATGTGGTCATTGTTCTCAGTGTAAATTCATTTTTGAGGGCACGGAATGTTTTATACATGGGTACGGAAATATCAAGTATAAAAAGAGATTTAATTGTGATAGTAAGGGCATTATTTATGTTGCACTTTGCCAATGTTGTACCAGTTTTTATATTGAAAAAACCATTAGACAATTCAGGTACAAGATTTATCAACACAATTATGACATTAGTAAAAAGGATGAAAGGAATGCCCTTTATAGACATCTTAAAATTTTTCAAACTTATTCTTTTAAATTTTCTGTCATTGACAGTGTTGATTTTGATCCTAGAGGAGGTCCCTGTGATATTTTCCTTGAATTTTTGGAGCTTAGGTGGCAGCTCAGATGTAATGCTGCACGTTCCCTGGGTCTGAATGATGTCATTTCCATTGTCAGTTTTCTACAGCTTAGATTCATGTTTGCCATTTAAGCACTCACCTTCCTGCTGCTATTTGCCTGGTATATATGTTTTTAAATTGTTTTTTTAAGTATGGTTCTTGTACATCAATTTGTGTATGCCTTTTATGCATTTCCTATCAGTGTTGTATTAATTAATTAATTATGTGTCAATTATGTGTTAATTAATTTGGGTTGGGTCTTCTGGGTATTTAAGCTGACTGTTAAGTGTGTTTTCATATTCTGAAGAAGTTCAGCCATTTGGCGGATGAAAGCGCTCAATATATTAAATGTGCTTGGTTCAATTTCTACAGTTGCCTTTTTTGTTTTTACTGGTTTATCGTGAGGTTTGTTTCATTCCTGGTTACAATGAAAACATCCAAAGTCAACTGTAATATAATCAACCACAAATGGTTGAAAGCACGGAGCTCAACATATCAGTATGCATGCACCGAGAAATAGCCTAGGCTCATACAAATCCCCATCTCTTAACAAACACAAAAAACATAATTTTTGCAGGGTGACAAGCCCCTCTGCAAGACCACTGCCCCTGCTAGTTATATATACTAACTCCAGTATTGCACAAACACAGGGTAAGGGCATATTCCCCAACTCTGCTAATTGTGCAATCTGCACACCGGTCGATCAGCTGCTTAGACAATCACATGCGGTCGACTAAACAACTGTCGACAACACACTCAATATAATTCATCAGACACACACACACACACACACACACACATATATATATATATATATATATATATATATATATATATATATATATTTATACGGGTCTCCTTCAGATGACTGACTCTTCACAAATTCAAACTTCATTTGGTCAAGACCATCGCTCTACTCTCCAAAAAGTCAAAGCATTTGTATCAAGATCGCAATTCAGTGGGGATCAGGGAATTTATCTTTTTCCCTACTGTAGTGAGATCATGGAGTTGGAATATGTAATTTGCTGAGGGTGTGGGGGGCTTGTCCCTTTCAAAATTGGAGATTTTTGCCATTTTGTTTTTGACTTTTTGGAAAGTTGAACATATGGTTTTGTGCATATAACGTTTGACTTTCAGAAATGTCATGTAGACCCATATATATATATATATATATATATATATATATATATATATATATATATATAAGGCTTGAGTTTCCTGGTCAACAATCTGTTTTTGCTGTAGTTTTCCTAGGTACCTTAGAAGCACTGCTGCTTTAAAAAATGTTCCAGTTATCTCAAACCATAGTCCCTCCAAACCAAGATGACACTGAGGCCTACTCTGAGCTATACACAAAAGCACTGTAAAACCACATTTGTAGTGGCATAGTGGAGGCAGTACCTGTCCAAGTCAATCTTAGGATTACTGCAAAAAAAAAAAAAAAACACCCTGGTAAATAAATAAGCTATTCAACAAAAGGAAAAACAAATCCTCTGCAGAGCCAAGTGGGAAGACAAAACAGTGCAAAAAGACAAACACCAGTCAAAACAAACAAGTTAGAGAGCTTGTCAAATCTGCCAAAGCAAACTACGAGGCAAAGATAGCCTCCCAGGTGAAAGATAATCATAAGGCTTTTTTAAATTATGCTTGTAACCTCAAGGGAAACACTCAGGAATGTGCCGAGTTAGTCATGAATGGCAACACTTACACCGAGCCTGAAACCACACCAAACCTGTTGGTTGACAGGTTCAGTTTAAACTTCTCCCCCCATCACCTCCTACCACATCTAAAGAAATACCTGCAACCATCCTCCTACTGGTCATTATGAAGGAACAGGTCCCTACTGCACTTGCTAAAGCCAAAAACAGAGCCTCCACGGGTCCCAACAGCATTCCAGGATGCTTCCTAAATAGTTTAAAACAGAATCTATCAGGGTCACTAAAAACCCTCTTTAACCACAGCCTCCAAATTGACTTTGTCCCAGAGGAATGGTGGACTGTGGCAGTAATCCCTTTGCACAAGGGGGCACATCAACTGACACAGGGAACTACAGACCCATAAGCTTGACCAGTCTTATCTGCAAGGCCATGGAAAACATTATTATGGACCTGATCAGTAATGAGATAGGAAATCTCTAAACACTAGATCAGACTCAATTTGGCTTTGTGAAATGGAGATCTTGCCTGCTGAATCTGGTGGACGTCTTCAAGAAAGTTGCCAGGGCCATGGATGAGGGTAAAATGGTACACACGTCTTATCTAGACCTGGCCAAAGCTTTTGACATATTCCCCCCAATTGGGGATCATAGATAAACTTACTGAGTTAGGCATAAACCCCTACATCAGCAGATAGGTAGCAAACTGACTCACTGACAGGACACATGTTGTCTGGGTAGGTGAATCCATTTCCATTAAGAAACCTGGCTCAGTGCCAGTACCACCCCTGTTTGGTATATACTTCTCTGAAGTGAAGGCCTGCTGGAGGCCTCTGGTTCACTAAGTTTGCTGACAACTGTAAGCAGCCCTAAAAATGACAAACTAGTGCCAAAACTATGGTTTCAGATTAAATGCTAAAAAATGCATAATCATACCCTTCAGTAAATCAGATATCTCTGCAAATTATAATATTGAGAGCACACCCCTGAAAGTAGACCCAGTGGTGAAGGACCTAGGAACACAGATAGATAGTAACCTAAACCTTGACCACCAGATTATTTATTTATTTATATTTGTTGACCGGGAGTGTCCGACTGGACGTAGGTCCGTTTTCAGCGGAGGCCCAGGGAGAAAAGCTCCACAGTTAAAATAAACAGATAGTAGTTACATTGGATTACGTAGCGATTAACAATTTACATAGCAATTACTTACAACATATTAACAGATGAAGAACATAGTACATCAGTGGACGACTAGAATCTTTATCTGTGAAGTACATAACAGACATTAACAAATGTTAAAATAAGACGTTCCTGCTGTATAAGTACTAGGCTTATGAGCATCTGAGCTTGCTATAATCAAGGTAGTTAGTGGAGTGGAAAGAAAGGTAGTGGTTGGATGGGGTGGGTGATATTAGAGTGGGAGTTGCAAGGGCATAGCCAGTATGTTTTTAGGTGCGCTTTTAGTAAAGTTTTGAAGTGAGTGCATGATGGTACGGAGGTAGTTGTGGGTGGGAGGGAGTTCCATAATTTGGCTATGATGCAAGAGAATAGTGCTTCACCAGCAGAGTTATTGGCTTTAGTGATCTGCAAGTGATTTTTGTTGCTGGATCTTAGTGGTCTGGTGGTGCAATAGGGTTGGAGTAGATTCTGGAGGGATGGGACATTTAGTGGATGGTTTACTAGTTTGTGGGTGAGTGAGAGTTGATACCATTGAAGGAGGTGAGGGAGTTCAAGCCAGCCCAGTTCAGCAAGTGAGAGACAGTGGTGACTACGGTAGGATGCCCCTGTGGCGAATTTGGCAATTTTGTTGTAGCAGGTCTCTAGCTTGTTTAGATCGCATTGCCTTAGGTTGGTATATATTGGAGAGGCATAAAGTAGGGTGGAGATAAGGTGGGAATTTGCTATTGAAATCTTTGCTGCTTTGGTGAGAAGATGCTTATTTCTGTATAACACTCCTAGTTTTTTGTGGACTTTTTTATGGTCATGGATATGTGAATGTCAAAGTTTAGTTTATTGTCTATTTCCACTCCTAGCAATTTGGTGTGTTCATTTGGGTATATAGTGGTGTTGTCTTTTGCTGTGATGTTAAAGTGAGAGTTGTTTTGAGTGTGTTTGGTGGGTTGGAAGATGAGTAGTTTAGTTTTGTTTGGGTTGAAAAGGCTTCCTGTGTGACTTTTTGCAGTTTGGGTAGGGACTGGGCTGAGCAGATGATGGTCGATTCATCTGCGTATTGTATGAGTGTGCCATGTGTGGTGGCAGAGGCTAGATTATTTGTGAAAACAGAGAAGAGTAGGGGTTCAAGGATAGATCCTTGGGGAACCCCTATGGAGACAGGTAGTTGGGGAGCTATGTCATTCTGCCATACAACGGATTGTTGGCGGTCAGACAGGTAACTCTGAAACCAGTTGGTGACCGATTGTGAGAAGGATAGGTTATTGAGGTCAGAGATAAGTTGTTTGTGTGGGACCATGTCAAATGCTTTAGATAGGTCTAGGAAAGTAGCAGAGGAGAGATAGCCATTGTTTTTATGCTGAAGGATAGTGTTAGTAAAGGAGAGTAAGGCAGTGGTGGTGCTATGGTTTGGTCGGAAACCAGGCTGAGTATTGGAAAGGAGGTGGTTAGTAAGGAGGTAGTCTGAGACCTGAGAGTGTATGCATCTCTCTAGTATTTTGGAGAGTGGAGAGAATAGCTATGGGGCGGTAATTGGTTAGTTCTGTGGAGGGTCCGCCTTTGTGGAGGGGAATTATATGTGATACTTTCCACAGTGTGGGAACATAACTTTCTGGCAGAAATCGGTTAATCAAGATGGATACTGGGTAGGCCAGAGCATCAGCTGCGATTTGTAGGTATTCACTTGGGAGGTTGTCTGCTGCTAATTTGGTGGGTTTAAGTTTAGTTAAGAGTTTTTTTATGTTGGAGGTAGGTACAGATAGATACAGTAGTGAGGAAATCCTTCTGTGTGGCTCAACTTATAGGTAAAGACATGGCATTAAGATTTAAAAGGAAGTCATAATGCCATTGTACTGGGCCCTCATCAGGCCTATAATAGAGTACAATGCTACCTTCTGCATGTACATAACCAGGCACTTACACCAATTAGAGTCGCCCCCAGAGGTTTTTCACTAAAATATACAAAGCATAAGATACATTTCTTATGCAGACCAGCTAAAGGCCCCATTCCCTATACTCCATCTCATATTGTTTATTGAGAGGTTAATTATGCCTGACCTACAAGGCATTCTCTGATCCAGCCCTGATGAAAGTGTTACATATTCACAAGAAAAATTATACGAAGGTTAAGCATGCCATGGATCTGAACCTTATTTGTGACTCTAACAGAACTTGGTGGAGAGACAGATTCATATCCCAAAGGCTACCTTCTCTATGGAATAGAAATTCCCATCTTCGTAAACAAAACCCGTCCCTCACTCTCTTCAAAAAGAATTTGGATGAATAGACAGGGATCAATAATTTCACTTCTGGGGTACTGCTCATGTCCCTTATGGACAAAGGCAGTCTGTAAAATGAATAAGGGCTCCAACACCCAAAGACCCACTACCCTGATACTACCCCATTCCATATCTGGGGAATTCAGATATAATATTGTCATATCCTGTGTATTATTGGCTAGGCTTATAAAGGCTCTTGTGCCATTAGCCTAGTAATCAACAATGGGCCTATGAACATTCCAGTACCTTTCTTTGTAATAAAGGCAATAAAAGTAAATCATCTCAAGGACATTTTGCAGTTATCAGCTATGAATATGATAGCCTGAATGGCCAATACTGGTTGTCTTTTAGGGTGAGCCCAATGATTCAGGGTAATATTGTTGCATCCATCAATATACTGTATACTCAATATAATGCAATATGAAGCAAGTCTAAACGTCCCCTGTTTAGAAGTGATGCTTTTATGAAGTTATTACAGAGTTGGAAACACAATTCTGTGTACTTGGTAATTCATCTATGTTTCAAGGTAAATAAGAACAGTGATGAGCCAAACCTTACATTTCCGGGTGTTACTGGGAAGATTTAGGTTGTTGTTGTTTGTCTTTCGGCTTTTCCCGGTTAGGGGTCACCAAAGCGGAACTCCGGTCCACTAATGATTGGCAGTAGATTTTCACGAATGCCGAGCTGCCAGCTTGACATCCAACCTTCAAAGAAGGCACGCCTATTTACGCATGTCTTTTGAATGCCCATCCAACCGCGAGGAGGACATGCAGACTCCACACAGAAGGCACTCCCCGCACTCCAGCCGAGAATCTAACGGGAGAACCTCTTGCTGTGAGGCAACAACGGTACCGCTGCACCACCGCAGAATGCAACTATTGCACTTTATTTTTTTAAGAAATGGAACAGTGAATAATATAACTCATTTAACTCCTTCGGATGTATGGCTAACTTACATTTGCCATATATTTCCATATTACCATGGCTTTTATTGAACATGGGCATTCAAAATAACAGTAATAATCAAAGAGGTTACACAGATTACATTTTATATGCATTGCATCTAGTGCTAAGAGCACCAGTGAAGTATCAGAAAGTAACAATCACTTAAATTGTTAGCCTTATACTGGTTGAAGACCATCTCCCCTTCAGTCCACTCATCCTGCTTATGACATATTTACTCAAATTTAATGTCGTTTTAATATGATTTAGTCAGTTCTTCTTTTATACTTAGTTATTTTTGGCCATTGCCATGTTGGTCATCACAATATTATAACATTCATTTACAAAGCAGAATGTTTCCTGACAGTATAAAACTGAAAGCAGTGCACTACAAATGTCTCATAGCTATATAAAGTACAATATTGCATGCCATCCTGAATTTAATGCCTCTTAGTCCAATGTACTGACAGTTTTGACTGATCTACAGGTTGTCAAGGAGAAACTGCTAGAGTGTCATTTGCTCAAGACACCCAGGAACATAACATTAATCAGTATTTTCTATAGGTAATCATTGTCAATATAATTTCTAAATATGTGTTGGCAATGATTGCTTTCCTTTGGGAGTTTTTTCCTATCTTCGAGTTGGTGTGACTATTTCATTAGTAGCGTCTTCTGTGTGGAGACATGTGTGAATGGGCGTACCTTCGTTGAAGGTTGTGCATCAGGGCTGGCAACTTGGCACGTAAAAATCTACTGCCAATCATTAGCGGACCAGAGTTCTGCTGTGGCGACCCCTAACCGGGAAAAGCCAAAAGACACAACATATACATTTCTGGAGTATGGGGGACTCGCATCTGCAAATATCACTTGAAAGTTAACATTTTTCCCTTCAGAGTTTTGGGCATTATTTTTCATGTTTCTGATGCTTGTGGTTTTGTGATGGTAGAACCACCATTTTAATTATTTCTTTCTTTCTTCAAGTGACCCAAGCTGCCTTTGTCATATCTACCACAGTGAAATAAAAGTAAAAACAGTGCTTTTTCAGTAGGAATTTGTCCTCTTTTATTGTTAAAGTAATTTTTTAACTACTGCTGTTGCAGTGTTCATGGTTTCTATATTACAGCATTCATCCAGTGCAAACTACAGTAAACTGTGAGTGTATAAATCTGAATCCAATAGACTACAAATCTTTTTAGTCAGGTAAAGCAGAGCAGTACTTCTCAGTAATTATTGATTGCAGTTTACAGTTTATTTTCCAGTTAAAGTAAAAAATCATGTGTCAGTATAAAAGTCCATCCAGTACTTTCATGGGTTTATTCCTTCCTTCTTTCTTGTTTTGGCTAGTGTTTCTCACTGTGCGTCATAGGTAAGTACTAGGTTAGCTGCCCTTGTAGGCCATTTTAAGCCTAACCAATTTCTCTTTTTGTGCTTGAATTAACCTATCCCATTTGGTTGTAGCTTGGCATTACCCATCCTATGGTTGACAATTATATATTACCCCTAATGAGAGTAACTTGGCTCATACCATAGATCATTTGAGAGGATCTGTGCATGGGATAAGCATTTAGTAGCTTCCTCTGTCCATTATTAGTACAGGGGCAGTCCTGGAGAAAATTTTCCATTTCCCATCCATAGATCCAAACTACACTTGTTTATGGACAGGAATGAACTTTTGCTTTATGCAGCTGAGGAGTCTGTTCCAGGACTGTGGTATCCTCTGAGAGATATACCTGTTCCATTCAAACCATTCTGTTGATGTTGCAGAAGAGATTTAGATCCCTAGAGTTAGTATTTCTGATGCCATTTGACTTGCTGATGTTCAGTAAATCCATCAATATTGGGTCTGAGGATGTCCTGTATACCAGACACAGGTCATCTCTTAGTACTCTGTAGGATAATAAAAATTAAGGTGCCAAATGCGTAGTCACCTGCAACACATCAAACTTTACTGGTGCTTCTGGTACCTCGGCTACATTGCCTTCAAAGAATAACTTCTACACCATCATGCAGCCTTTTCGATATAAATGTTTTCACACATTGTAATTAGTTGAGTGAAAACACTCAGTGAAAATTAAACAATCCCCATACATCAAAATACAAAAACATTAAAAAGCTTTCCCCCATCCAAATTAAAAACCACAATGCAATATTTTCATACAACAAAATCACTTTATATACTTAACTGATTAAAATATAAAATTAAACATTGAGATTCATGTCTAAATTTGTGCCATTAGGTTGCAAAGTTCTATAATTATTAATAAGACTGGTTTCCATTTGTAACAATCTATGTGCAAAATCACTTCCCGAATTAATGTGAGGTTTAGCTAGGATGCTATAGAAAATAACCACTATCAGATCCTGAATGCACTAAATGGAAATGCTGAGCAACAGGACCATCTAAATTGCAATTTCTAATATCTCTCAAATGCTCTAATATCCATTTTTCTGACCATTATCGTGGTTTGTCCTATATACCATTTTGTTTGTAACCTATGATGTATACAGCCCCACAAGACCGACAATCAAAATGGTCAGAAACTCTGTACCTTCTCCCATTAATCTTATTACCAGTTAAATTTTTTACATCCCCCACAGTGTAGAGAACCTGAATGGATCCCCCTTCTTGCAATTTCTTTAAATTCAAAATTTCTTTTAAATTTAAAAAGCTTCCTTATGGAAAAGTTACCCTTTTAGGAAAAATCTTACCCAACACCTCATCTTGATTAATGATAGGCCATAAACTACTGACCAAACTTCTCAATATGTCTGAAAAGAGAGACAATCTGCTGACAAAAAATATGTCCTTCTCACTGTTGTTCAATTCATCTCTTACACCATCTATATTTCCCCTACTTCTCCAAAAAGTGGTCCTATACACGTACCCTACTTCTCCATCCCCCATCAATTTTGCCTCAGCCTTTTTATAACATCCATGGAATATCCCCTACTCAACAATTTCTTCTTAACTTTAAAAAAAACTAATTTTCTAGCTGTGACTTCTCTGATGTGTTATTTAAAATATGTTTTAATTCCCCATAAGGTAATGAGTTTAATAAATGTGGGGGGTGCATGCTGTCAGCATAAAGAAAGTTATTAACAGCCATACTTTTTGTATAGTCTAAATTGTACCTGATTGTCACTACCAACATATAACTCAATGTCAAGAAACTGCATCACATGCCTATGCAGTCTATATGTGAATTCTAAACCAAAAAAAAAATCTTACTCAGCTCCTCCATAAATTCATCAAAATCCCTCACTTCAGCCTTACAGATGAAAATTGTGTGGTGTGCAGCTCTGTGGCAAAGCACCTGGCTAATTTGGATTAACCATACCCCCACTGCCTCACTTGCATGTGGAAATATCCCAGGGTGGCCACCTGCCTGTTTTTTGTTTTTCAGACTACGCAGAAAACATAACAATTGTCTAGTAGTCTGGAAAATATTGAACAAACTCTGGTATTGTGTTTAACAGAACAAACAGAATATTGAAGTTTGTTAAAATGTTATCTTGGTCTGACTGTTTTTAAGAAAGGTATCACTACTGAGGCATTCTGACTCCCAATGAAGTGACCATTTGCATTTACATCATAAAATGGGTATGGAAGTGGATGGAGTAGGAGGAGACTGCAGGACATGGTCATGGCCAGGGAAATGGGTGTGTCGTCACTTCAGTTTTTGCTACATCAAAAAGTGGCAACCTTGTGATATCCAGCAAGCAGTGCATTGCTAAGCCGGGGCAAAGTGGGTTCAATACTCAATACCTGACATTCAGTTTGTGAATGCTGATGGTGCTTTGCCAAAGTGCTTCAGTGCTCCATGCGGGGTCTAGTGTAGAACGCCAGTAATGCATTTTCTACTGGGGATGAAGCTTCAAGTTTCAATGTTGCATGATGAGGAGCATCACACAAGGGATGGACCTTTTAGAGTTTTTTTTGTTTTGTTTTTGCTCCTTAACTTGCACATCAGGGGCACAGGTTGAAGAATGGCACCAACGCTAGAGGAGCAAGTTACTGCTGTGCCAGCTCGATTTTAGTATATGGTTACTTCCCAGAGCCTCCATACCGCTGTAGTACAACAGTGGTCTCTGAGACTCATTCCTTCGTAACACACTGAGCAATCCGCTAGAAAGAGGATTGCACAGTGCATGCATGTTTCTGAATATCCCACTTTGCAAATTGCTCCTTTTTAGTTTTTTGTAACAAGTACCATTTTTTTATATTCTGCAATAACTTATGTTCCTCCTCCAGTTTCAGTAAAAAGGCATAAGCATTATTTTGGCATTTTCTGCTACATACTTTGTACAAAGGAACACATACTACTATGTAATAGAAAACGTATTGTGGTATGAAACTTAAGGTAGTACTGTTTTAATTTATGAAATTTGTCTTACAAGAAATACAGTTAACATAATATTACTCATAAAAATCCCCCAACGTTTCCTTGATATTTGCTATTGAAATAAATAGCTGATAAAAATTGCCAGCTTTCTTCTGCTAAACGCTGTTTCAGCTGCACTGTAACTAGATTAACTGAAAATTGAAGGCCACTCTAATTTGTAGTTATGTCACTTTCATTTCCTCCAGAACATTACTAGATACATTTCAAAGCAGCACTATCATTTGGGAACTAAATCTCTGGGCCTTGCTTGCACTCATTTGACTGCTATACATCAGAAAATAGAGTGTCAGCATTTAAAAACTCATCTGAGATCTACGCAATCAGGAAACTCCTATAAAGGCTAACAAAATGAGTTCACAAACTTAAGTCACATGTTGTTATACACTCTCGAAAAGCAAAGAAGGGACTCACTTGTACTGGCAACTCATTACCCTCTCGGGGATCTGTTGTTGTGGTAAAAACTTAAGGAACGTCGTCGTCGACAATGAAAAATTCTCTAACTGAAGAAAAAGTGCAAATGGAATTTTGAAGCAAATTCTTTATGAAGCAGTTATTTCCTCACACTGGTCTCTGTATATGACTCAACACAGCAGTATAGGCCTTATCAAACAGCTGTCTATACCCCTTGCAGCATTCACGTCAACAAGCATGCAGTTCCACTAAGTAAATGAATGAGACTGGAAGCTAAATAATACACTCTAGACACACAAGCATTTTAAGAAAGTTTTATCACATTTCCCTGGCCCCTCAGCTAATTGAAAGTCTTTACCAAACAGCCTCTAGGGCTTGTTGGAACTATTGATTTTTTTATTTTATCAATTCCTGGAAACCAAGAGACTTTTAAGGAAATAATTGGCTCAATTACTATGAGACACATAGAGAATATCTTTGCCACCAGGTGGCAGCACCACCTAGCAGATTACAAAGCTCTTTCTGAATCTACACTGCTGATTTGTTTTTTTTTTATTGTCCCTCAGCACAGTGACTGTACTCATATGGGTGTACCTGTAAATGCTGACTTGTGATCAGTGTATTACCTCATAACTATATATATATATATATATATATATATATATATATATATATATATATATATATATATAAACTTAATAATACAGATCATGTTATTATGAAAATTTTAAGCGACAGCACCATGGTCATGTCTGCATACACCACAATGTAGTTTAATTCTGAGACAAATGATTACATTTTCACGGCCGTTTTTATCTTATCACTGCTGATTACTAGCAGAAGTTCCCTATATGTTACTTCTTTTATGATGTCTCATATAAGCTGTTATAATACTATATTATAACATTTTTGCTGCTTGAGTCAGAGAGACCTTTTCTGTTATTTTGTCCCATGACAAATGGGGATTCATAAAGGATGGCTTTACATTTCTGTTTCTAGCCAACACAGATCATGACACAGTATGCTCGTGCATCATATGTGTGTATATGACAAAAAATAAACATTCTACTGCAGCCAAATGTTTGTTTAGTATCTCTGGAACAGGTATTCAGACCATTTGGTTGATTTATTTATCTTTTAATGTAAAATTCATCCGTAACTGTGAAACACTGGTGTCTTTACCACATCTGCTAGAACAGTGACATTGAGTAGGCACTTCCAAATGTAGGCAGCTTTGATTTATTTAATAGTCTACCGAGCCAATTGGATCTTGGTATCTTGCCATAAGTACACTACTCTTTTACTGGCCAAATGCACAGCTTAGTGTGACGACCCCCCCAGAAATGCACTGACCAGGCATTAAAGCTGTACTCTGCCACCCAAAAACAGTTCCTACAACAAATTTACCAAAACTGAAGTTGCAAGGCTCCAGTAACAGAGAGTGACATTTCTGCTGTGTCAAGTTCAGGTGGTTCCCAGCACAAAGCATCGAAGCAGCAAGCTACTGCAGCCACATGCAAGGGGCCAGCTAGAGAGATGAGTTAGAAGACATGACCATTTGGGCTGCTTTGACTCCATACAGGTCAGTGAGCTAGAATAGTCAGCCATGCTTTGAGAACAAGAGCAGTAAACCAGAAAACATGCCATTTAATCAGAAATGACACCACCAACTCAAATGCAGTAGATTAGGAAACCTTGGGCAATATAAAATGAACCACAAGTGATGAGGCAAATCAGAACCTGGCAGCATAGCACAGACCTCTAAGGCTATGACATCCTGAATATATTGGGAGAATTGTAAGGCTATGAACTGCTATGTATGTTGGGAGAACTCTAAGGCTATTACCTCCTGTATATGTTGGGAGAATTCTAAGGATATATGTGTGTGTGTGTGTGTGTGTGTGTGTGTGTGTGTGTGTGTGTGTGTGTGTGTGTGTGTGTGTGTGTGTGTGTGTGTGTGTGTGTGTGTGTGTGTGTGTGTGTGTGTAAACACATATATATTATTTTAATGCTTATATACCACCCGAATATCTTTGAAACATCTTGATGAGTCTCTCATATCTGGAGTATTATTGTTAGTGTTGCAAATGCTGTTTAGACTTATTATTTTCAGAATGATTTGTCTCTGAATCTTAATTAAGCATCATGATGACAATTCTTATTCCCTTGAATTTGAACATTAGCATCAATACTTTCTACCTCTTCCTGATTCAGCACTTCAGAGGTAAAATTCTATTTATTCTTTGAGAAGGCAGTAACAATTGAAATACTTCTGCTTCTTTTTGTGAGGTAAATTCCTCATGTTTCATACCTTCCATATTGCAGAGATAGTTATGATTCTTCTTATATACTTGAAAATGTGAGTCTTTAATAATGCAGTCATGGTTTTACTACTTTAGCAATCAGTATTGCTTGCATCTGAGCATTCTGCACATATTTTGGAAATTTATATCTTACCCTGATTTATTACTGCGGTGGTGGTGCTGCTGTAGCGTTGTTGCCTCATAGTAAGACGCTGTCCGGTTCGATTCACAGCTAGAGTGTCTTCTGTGTGGAGACATGCGTGAATGGGCGTACCTTCGTTGAAGGTTGTGCGTCAGGGCTGGTAACTCGGCATGTAAAAATCAACTACCAATCATTAGCGGACCAGAGTTCTGCTGTGGCGACCCCTAACTGGGAAAAGCCGAAAGACACAGACAAATATCTTACCCTGATTTCTTCTTCCAAGTACAATGATTCTTTGTACTTTGATGTAATTGAATGTTTGCTTTCTGTGACTTTTGCTGTGTAAGTGTTAAACATTACCTTGATTTTTAAGTAAAAACAAAATCATAGTACCAAGTTATATAATTTTCAGTCTTCTTCACATAAGTAACTGCACTGGAAATAAGCCTTCTCACTGGAGAACTGAATTTTTGTAGTCCAAACTGAAAAGCAATAATCTTTCAGGGGCACTGTCACATTTTAGACTTTTAATCATCTGTACCATTCTTTAGATATTATGAACATATGTATTTCAGGAAACAACACATACCTCACTCGCTTTACCTGGATTCTAAAGAAATGACTGAAGCTAATTGTTTTAAGGACATTGGTGTTCCAATTACTTCTAGGTTTTCTTTTGGTATGCATGCAGATGAAGTACGTAACAGAGCCATGAGATAGTTAGGTATGCTTAAATGCATTAATATAAGGGATGAAAAATATATCATTACATACCTCTTAACCTCTTAAAGCTAGAAATCTGGACAAAGTCACAAATAATGGGGGGACAAAGGACCAAAAATAGGGAAAATTTTTAAATATTGCTCTTACAAAAGTAAAAAGTTAATTCGAACAGTAGGTTTTGCATTAGCGTGAATTTTCTGAAAAGTATGACATCTGAAATTCAAATGTCTGTCATAATTCTCTGACTTCAGTCTTCAATGATTTGGCAATGATTTGCCAGAAATTTTATGAAAAACTGTCCCAAAATATGAGGCAAAAATCTGGACATTCTGCGAAAATCTGTACAGTTGAGAGGTATGCTTACTCTTCCCCAAGATATATATTGGCTCAATTATACAGTATAATAATTGTTTTTTGTGATTACACTGAAGGTCAGCTTAAGACTTTAGAATCTGTTTAAAGGAAATTTATGAAAAAATACTACCTAGGTTGTGTTATTAAGGACATAAACACTTAAAGCTGTTTACATTGAAATACAAATACTATAGATGATTATTTATCTTACCATATAAGGCACTAAATTGTGCTTTAGACACTTTTCTAACTTAAAACAAAAAGCTTGCTTTGGCCAACTATATGAGTTGTAATTAGAGATTGTGTTAATTATTCCCAGTGAGAATGGAGATTTCTACATTTCTAGGAAGATGAGGACTATTGGCTAATGTTTTAAGCTATTTTCAGCCTCCTCGTATTTTGTATTTCATGAGCAAACAGCCAGCTTTGTGTTTGAAGCATTTGGACTTCATTTTGCATCCATGAAAGTACATTTAAACTACTGTACTTATCTTGTCTGTGTGGTTCCTGTTTGGTGTTGTTTCTGAATCTGAAGTTAAAGCTATTAACTGAAGGCACTGTATAGTTTGCAGTGCTTTCCAAATTGTGTCTTTGCTGTGCCAGGTAGTTAAAGCAGTTTTGAGTGGGTTTTCCTCATTGTTCTGCATTTTTACTATCTCTCCTCCAAATCTGAAGTTACAGCTATAAACTGATTTGGGGGTTATACATTCCATTGTTATTTTTCTGATCTCTTTAATTAGATTAATCAGCATTGTGCTTTAGTTACTTTTCAAAGTTAAAACAAAAAGTCATCTTTGGTCAACTTTATGAGTTGTAACTAGAGCTTGCAGTAGTACTGCGGTGGTGGTGCTGCGGTAGCGTTGTCGCCTCACAGTTAGACGTTGCCCGTTCGATTCTCAGTTAGAGAGTCTTCTGTGTGGAGACATGCATGAATGGGCGTACCTTCGTTGAAGGTTGTGCATCAGGGCCGGCAACTCGGCACGTAAAAATCTACTGCCAATCATTAGTGGACCGGAGTTCCGCTGTGGCGACCCCTAACCGTGAAAAGCCGAAAGACACAACAACAACAACAACTAGAGCTTGTAGTAATTTAACCCAGTGAGAGTGGCATATTTCTGCATTTCTATAAAGATAAGTACTGTTGGCTTGAGTTTTAAGTGGTTTTCAGCAATCAGCCATCTTTGCGTTGACTCTTGGAGGCTGAAAAGCTCTCTATTCAAGCTAAAACCAAACAAAGCATTTCGACTTTATTTTGCATCCAGGGAAGTACATTTAAACTCCTGCACTTATCTTACCATTTAAATTGGTTTGTTTCCTTCCCAATCTCCATTTCCCTGTTTTGCTTTTAAACTTGGAGGCTTTTGAGCTGATCACCTCTACTGTATATCTGGCCTTGGAAGCTCATTCTAGTATCATCTCCTATACACCTGGCCTTGAAAGTTCCTCCCAGTCTCATCGCCTCTGCTTATCTTACTGTACCCTGCCAAATGAAACTGGGAAGGCCATCTCTTTAGACTGTTGAGTTTGCTTCTGGTTCCTATCGCATATTTAAGCTGTACTTAGAGTCACCTTCATTTTTGATATTTATTTCTGCAATTTACCACTTGTCTCATTTTGTATCAAAATTAACTTGTTCTGGGACCTTAACCTTCTAGCTTAATTTGACTTGTAGAAGAACTATGAATTACTGCAAGATATGAGCATTGTTTATACATTGTACTGCACTTCTGTCTCCATAGGTAGAGTGACTTGTAAAAGTCAACTGTTTGTATTTAAGTCAGTCTGGGACTTTGGTGTTATCTTTTCACTCACAGTTGTGGGAAAATTGTGAACTAGTACAGGATCTGAACCTCAATTATTCACTTATTACTGCATCTTTCCTTACGCAGTGTTACTGGCAAATCTCTCCCTGATGTGATGTCTTTGACTGTAGTTTGGATTGCAATAGTGGCAGTATTGTAATTTTTGCTGTGGATTTGTCTACATCAGTTTACATTCCATCTTTGCTGCTAGTCTTATATTCTGTTTATCAGTTGTCAGCTTAAAGTTGCATCCAGTGCCTTCTATGTGTTACATTTGCTACTGTTTCCCCCTATTCTTGCATCTGCTACATAGTTACAGCCCTCCCAGCTCCCAATAATATATTAGGTACTGCGCTCCTGCTGATCTCTACCTGTTTCTACACTAATTTTCCCATTGGCCCATTGTAAAAGGTAAAGTTTTCTGAAATTCTAACATGCCTGGGGTCATTGACTTGTAGGTCAGAGTATTATGTCTAAGTGAACTGTGATTTGCTACAGCTCAGATGTCACAGAGCTCCTCTATTGGCTTCATTTGATTGAATACCTCTCTAACTCATCTGCTGTAACATGCACAGAGTTGCACCCACCCACCCAGGGTCTTTTATTTAAGACACTGATATATGTGGAAAGCACTGAAATGTAAGAAATGAGATTTTAATCAAAGACAGAAGAAAAAAAATCTGTGCTGAGCTGCAGTCAGTGCACCACTGCCATTGGACTCACTCTGTAGTAAGTAGGTTGCCTGCACAAGACCTTTTTCCCTAAAAGAGACCTGCAAAATCTGTGCAAATTTAGAATGCAGGTCTAAGGCTCAAATAACCAATGCCAAGGGCAAACACCTTGACCTGCAGTACACCACTGACCAGATAACAAGGCATTTTCCCTTGTCCTAGTAGTAAGTTCACCCAAAAATATTCCTCAACAAACTGATCTCCAAGCAGTTATAGTCACCCCTACCTCCTGAATCATTCAGGTCAAAACCATGATCCAACACTTCCCTACAATTCTGTAATCAGCCTGAAAAAGATGGATATCTTGAGACGGTGTAAAAACTGTCTCATCTGATGATCATCTATTATTAAACAGCATAACACAGTGTATGAGAAATCTACATATATTTATCTACTTGGAGGCAAAAATCTTAGACAGAGTAAACTCAGACTCCAAAATCATCAGCAGTACATTCACACTTCACCAAAGCCATCACAATGCACATAATCCATGTTTTGCTGAGGTTTTAAAGATTACCTTCCTAAACCTAAAAGACGTCCAAAATGCAACACAGGTACAAAGCACATTCTGCAAGTTAAGCCTACCTCTTCATATAGCACAGGAGTCCCAACATCACAGATACTAGCCCATAAGGCAAACATCTACCTAATCAAACATGCTTGTTATAGATAGGTAACTCCGTCGTAAGACAAACAGACGTATCACTTCCCAGGCCAAGCAAGGAAAGTGTAACAGTTATTTACTTATTCAGTGCCAGGATCCATCACATCACACACTCACTCGACTCCTTGAACAACAAGTACCAGTATGACTGTTATAATTCATGCCAGTATCAATGATGTGAGATGTACCTCACTGGGCTATATGAAGAGAGACATGATGGAGATGTCAGACTATGTGTCCAAGGCAGGTATGAGCCTAGCATTGAGCAGCATTCTAATTTCTCAAAGGATGGTGACATAATATGAACAAAAAATGCTTGACTTTAATAAGTGGCTTACTTTTTCATGTCATTCAAATGGAGTCCAATATTTGTTAGCCTAAGAGAATATGACTGACAGACCATACTGCTTTTCCAGGGATGGCTTGCATCTGTCCCCTCTAGGCTTTCAATTATTGGCAAAAATATTGTCCACCTCAAAGTACCTTTTTTGGCAATGCCGACCTGATAAAGAAGTAAGCACAGGAAAATATGGAGGTGTTACTGATCAATGCTTTGTAGCCTAAACAAGAGACTGCTGCCTACAAGCCCTTCTCACCCTGGAGAACATAGACATCTGTGTAGTAACTGATACATGGTTTTAGAACAGTGGAGAGCACTCTGGTTGTCCACAGCTGTAAAGCATAATACATGTTCAGACTACCTACTGCACAGGGGAGAAAAAAAGGTCTCAGTCTTCATCCAGAAGAGGCGTCCATCATTGCTGTTAATGCAGCATGATGCACTAGAGTTTCTTCATGTCCAAATAACCATCAGATAGTCCCATACCTTATATTAACTAGATGTAGAACTCACTATGCCATGATGCCTCTCTACAATGAACTGGAATCAGTCATTATTAAACCCAATACCATTTTCCTAGGTTATCTAAACTATCCAACTACAAACTGGAAACCTGTACCACAAGTGCACAAACACATAAATTCCTGGAGTTTGTCAACACATACATCCTGGAACAATTAATTCAGAGTACTCATCAGGGTACATATTGGATCTTGTCCTTACTAATATGGGGGCATCTTGCACAATCCCTTGCATATCTTCATCACTTGTTAGGTCTTACCATAAAGCCATCTCCTTAGAAATAAAATTGATGTCAGAGAGCCCCTGCACCCAAATTACCTTTAGAAATTTCTTGCAGACAAACTATCTGCTTGTAAGTGATTCATCATCAAGCTTCAAATCTCCACCAAACCCAGTTAACTCCATTGAATATTGTGAAATGTACACCACTGCACCCTACCAGCATGTAAACAGTTGCATAGATGCAGCTGTACCCTGTAGAAATAAATGCAGGGCAAACCCTAGAAACAAACTCCCATGGCTAAACCATAATATCAACAAATGTTACAGTAAAAGGAAGAGAATTTTGATGAAAACTAAGAAGAGTAACTCCCAGAATGATCGAGCATTTGTCACTGAAATAAACAAGCAACTTGTGCGCTTATTAAAATCCAACAAAGCCAAGTCTGATGCTAAAATAGCCACCAAAGCCAAAAACAATCACAGAACCTGTTTTAGTTATGTTTCTAATCTCAGACGCACAACACAGCAATACACTGAGTTGATTGTGAACTATGTTGAAGATATAGCAAAGCTACTAGCCAATAAATTAAACTTAAACATTACATCTCTCTCTCCCGTCTGTTTTTTCTATAAGAGGTACCTGAGACTGGCTCGTTCCTAGCTATCACACAAGACCAAGTCCTAAAAGAGCTGTCAAAAGCAAAAAAACTGCATCAGTGGGTCCTGCCAATATCTCTGGATGCATCTTAAATAGCATGAAGCACAATTTACCCCCTCCTCCCCAAAAAAACTGTTCAGCCTCAGCTTTTGTACATGTTTTATACCAAGTGAATGGAAAACAGCTACAGTCATCCCCCTGCATAAGGGAGGCCTTTCCACAGACCCAGGCAATTACAGACCCATAAGTCTGACCAGCCACTTATGCAAAGCCAAGTAAATGTTTCTCATGTTAATAATCAAAAAGGGCATAGGGAACTCCAAAAACTGGACCCATCTCAGTTTGGATTTGTCAAGGGCAAATCGTGCTTACTTAATCTAGTAGACTTTTTTGAAATGGTCAGCAAAGCATTGAATATAGGTAAAATGGTACATATCACATACCTCAACCTGGCCAAGACATTTGACACAGTACCACACTCAGGCATAGTCGAAAAGCTAAGTAAGCTAAACAAACTGGAAATAAATCCCTACATCACCCACTGTATTGCCAACTGCTCACAGATAGGATTCTGGAGATCAAAATATGGGAAGCTACCTCCACAAAGAGATGAGTTCCCTAGGGTTTGGTGCTGGAACCTCTCCTGTTTGGCATCTATTTCTGTGAAATAAATATAAAAAGCTAGGAGCAGTCATTGAAACTCCTAATGACTTAGCCACCTGCAGGAAAGTCTGTTCCAAACAAATAACTTGTGTTGGAATTGTGAACTGAAACTAAATGCCAAAAAATCATTATCATACCCTTTGAGAAGTCATCTATGCTGGGGAAGTGCCACACTGACAATACCCCCCTAAGAGTTGACCCAGTTGTTCATAGGTTCATAGGTTCATAGATTAGTACTAGGCTAACTGCCCTTGCGAGCCATTTTAAGCCTAGTCAATTATCCCTTGTGAGACTCAAACCCTGCAACTTGTGTTTATAAGGCAAACACCTTAACCATTAGGCCACCCTTCCAACCTTCCCTAGGCCACCCTCCCAACCAACTGTTGGGGATTTGCGAACTTATGTGGACAGCGATCCAGCTACAAGTTTTTCTAATCTTGTCAACCAATTGGCTAATGATAGTTATAGAACTATAGGTTCTATAAAAAGATTTATAAAGTCTAGGAAATCAAAAATGATGAAGTCATTGTTAGTTACATTAGGCCCAAACTTGAGTATGAAATAATATGGAAACCCTATAATATTAAACAAGCATGAGTAAACTGGAAAGAGTACAGTGGAAATATACCAAGGGCATCCAAGGATGTGAAAATTTAAGTTATTATGAAAGACTAAAATATCTGAACTTGTACAGTGTCTCTTACAAATGTCTAAGAGGAGATTTTATTCAGGTATGTAGGGCATTTAGAGACAATTACCTCTTGGAATGTTTGGGGTTATCAAAAAGGGGTCTATATTATATTTTCTAAAGTTTCAAACATCGAACACCATATGGTTGACACCATATGAGCGATGTTTGAAATTTCGAAAATATAGTAAAACAATAAAAATAAAAGACTATACTTACCTAAATGCTGTAGGCAAAGGGAAAGCTGCGCCCCCACACACTCGCTACTTAAATATTCCTACTCTAAAATTGCACCGCATTGAAGTAAAGGGAAAATATTCCCTACGGTGATTTCCGTGTTGCACGTGCGATGTTTCAACCAATTGGGGTCACTCAATACTCATTTGCCATTTACAATTTTCGATCACGCGATAGGAACCCATCAAAAAGTACTAGAGAATCATCAGACAACCTACATAGAAGATTCTGTTGATTATACGCTGTACCCTACAGACTGCTAAGTGGTGACCAGTGTCTGGCATACAAGGCAATCTCCAACCCAGTACTGATGGACCTACTGCACATCAGCAAATCAAATCACATCAGAAATACTCAGTCCAGGGATCTAAACTTCTGGAGGGACAGGTATATCTTGCAGAAGATACCACTGTTCTGGAACAGAGTCCCCATACAAGTAGAACAAAGCTCATTGCTGTCCATATTCAGGCACAACTTTTATCTATCTAGAATAAGACGTTTAAAGGTACAGGATATGAAATTTGATGAAGTAACAGCTAGAGCGATAGAAACAAAGTTAAGAAAAGCCTTTAATCAGAGAACCTCAGGCCCAGATGCAGTACCTAACTTCTGGTTTAAAGTATTAACATCTTTGCATGAAGATTTAGCCATGATTAAGAACTATTTATATGCGCACTCAGAACAAACACCAACCTGGTTAACAACAGGAAAAACAATGCTCCTACTTAAGAGTGAACCTGCAAGCTACCCTAAAAATTATAGACTAATAACTTGCCTTCTAACAACGTATAAACTATACATGGGAATTGATGCCGACAGAGTTTATAGTCATTTAGAAGAAAACTCAATTATGGCAGTAGAACAAAAGGGCAATAAAAGAAAGTCGTATGGAACAAAGGATCATTTGTTGTTAAATAAAGTCATAGTGGAGAACTGTAAAAATGGGAAGAATCTAAGTATGGCATGGATTGACAACAAAAAAGCATTTGATACTATCCCTCATTCGTGGAAAAAAGATTGCTTAAAAATGTGTAAGATACACCCCACACTGATCAACTATGTTACAGTGACCATAAAACAGTAGCAGACCACTTTGCAATTAAGGCATGGTAAAGGACAAATTGTTATCCCAAGGATAAAAATTCAAAGGGGATATTCCACGGTGACTGTCACCAGTACTATTCTGCCTTGCCCTTAATCCATTAAGCTGTTTACTTAACAGCTTAGGCCATGGCTTTAATCTGGCTCCTAGAAAACAACAAAGTGTAAAGACTTCTCACCTTCTCTTTGTTGATGATTTAAAACTGTATAGCTTATCAGATGAGGAACTGAAAGCATAACTGCAAGTTGCCAAAACTTTTTCAGATGATATAAGAATGTCATTTGGTCTTGATAAATGTGCAAAAGAAACCTTAAAAGCAGAAAAACTGCAATGCCAGGACATCAGTTTGGGACAAGAATGTAATATAAAAGAACTTGAGCAAGAAGGAGTGTATAAATATTTGGGAATTGATGAAGGATCAACAATAAAACATGAACAAATGTGAATAAAACTTAGTAAGGAATACTTCAGAAGACTTAAATTAATCCTGAAAACAGAACTGACATCTAGGAACAAAATCCAAGCTATAAACCAATTTGCTGTTCCTGTCCTAATTTACAATTTTGAAGTGACTGACTGGCCCCAAAACATGTTGGATAGAATAGATAGGAAAACAAGAAGGATGCTTCATGCTCACCAAATGATTTATAAAAATCACTGCATACCAAGATTATATATTCCCCATTTCGAAGGAGGGATGGGCATCCATGAAATTGATTATATGTATAGATCTGCAATCGTGGGACTGCACACATATCTGCTGACCTCACAAGACCCAAATGTAGTGAAAGTTTTGAAACATGAGGAGAATAAATCTAAGATGAATTCTCTGCTTAATCTAGTAGAAGCATATCGACATCAAGCAGGAATGGAAATCAAACCAGAAGTACATAAAAATCAAGCAACAACTTAATGTGCCAAAAAAAACAAAAGAAAGAATATAAGGTGAAGGATCAGATGAGAAGGCAAGAAACGTGGAAAATGCATAAATATAGTTGCAAGTATAGAAAACGTTTGGAAGAACCTCTTGTTGATCAGGAATGAATACAGGAATAGTTAAGGAGAAGTGAATTCAAACCAAGAGATAAAAGGTTAACATTGGCAGCCCAAGATAGTGGGCTGTGTACGCGTTGGTTTATAAAGTCCATTGAACATGTGGGAGAAATGTAGGTTTTGTAAAACCAAATTGGAAACAGTTGCACACCTCATTGCTGGTTGCAATATACTAATGGCAGAAGGACTCTATACTGAAAGGCCTAATAATGTGGTGAGACTGTTGCACTGGGGATTGTGCAAACAGTATGGTACTGAAGTGGCCAAAACCACTGGAAACATGAGGCACAAAACATCATAGAAAATGAAGTCTATATCACATGGGATCATCCTTTACCAACAGTTCAAAAGATAGATGCTAGAAAACTGGATATGGTGGTCCAAGAAAAGAAGACAAAAGTAGCATTGATATGAAATCTCCATACCCAGTGACTACAGTGTCTTGTGTAATTTAAGAACAGCCTGGACACTTATTATGGGAACAAGTGTTTTGGTATATTGGCAAGCTAGAAGGGCATTAATGCCCGTGCTTGAAATAGCTGTATGTATGTAGTGACCTATGTTTCAACCAATGTGTCCACTACTGTAAGAAAGTTCTTCTATACTGAGTAGCTTATAAACAAAGGAATTATGTCTAGATCTGGAGATGTCATTGCCTCCCTTTACTCAGCTTTCATTAGGTCAGTATTGAGTCTGTCCAGACACATGCAACAGTTGGAATACCTACAGAGATTCCTTACTAAAAGGATATGTGGCTGCAATAATATCTCCTACATGGACCAACTAGAATCCCTGTCATTATACGCTGTACCCTACAGACTGCTAAGAGGTGACCAGTGTCTGGCATACAAGGCATCCTCCAACCCAGTAGTGTTGTAACTACTGCACATCATCAAATCAAATGGCATCAGAAATATAAGTCCAGGGATCTAAACCTCTGGAGGGACAGGTATATCTTGCAGACAATACCACTGTTCTGGAACAGAGTCCCCATGCAAGTAGAACAAAGCTCATTCCAGTCCATATTCAGGCACAACTTTTATCTATGGATAGGTAATAGAAAATTTGCCTTGGTAACAATCTCTGTAATGGACAGAGGGAGCTCCTAAATGCTTTATCCTACATGTGGGCCCCCTTAAATTATCTATGGTATGATCCTAGTTATTCTCGCTACAGATAACATGCAATTATTGACCAATGGGATGGCTAGAGCTAATCTAACATCCAATGGAATAAGGTAATTCAAGCACCGAAAGGGAAATTGGCTAGCCTTAAAATGGCCCACAAGGGCAACTAGCCTAGAACTTAGCTATGAAACTAAACAATAAGGCTGAGGGAGTATCCTAATGCTTTAACACATAGACATAACAATCTTCAATATAAATTACAAATAAATAAAACTAAAGTCAAGAGCTTATTTGTTTCACAGCTAATACCTATAATGTGGCATAAACTTCACACATACTGTATGGATACATAAATCTTAATAGCAGTCTATGTCTAGTGTTAAGTAAAAACTTGGATAACTGGGTGGGCAACTCAGCTTTTCATCCTTTTTTACAGTTATCTGTGTTACTTTATGGCTTCAAGGCCTGAATACATGTTCGCAACTTATGAACTTTTATGCTTAGACCCTACATTCAACAATGTATTTTATTCCATACAGAATAACCCCCATACTTTCACATATTAAAAAATACTTAGCAGTTTCTTCCCTTCTGTGGCATTCTATCCTTGTCAGCTTCCTCACTGCACACCATACTGTCATGTTTCTTAATTAATTAATTAATTCATCAATCATTTATTTATCTTTGTTTATTAGGAAACTCCAACTGGTTTGAAAGCCCCTTTTTGGGCACAGGCCCAACTTATACCACATAATGGGTACTACATAGTATCACAATAACACAGGGTTAAACAATAATGCAGTTAAAATGGTGAATAATATGTTGCAACATATAGAGATAAATAGGTCAAGATAGGATGTAGAAAATGTATATAATGCAGTATCAATGTACAGACAAGAAATATATGCAAGTACATATAAATTCAATTTTTAAGTATATAAAGTTGACCTTTTTATAGGTTCATAGGTAGGTACTAGGCTATCGGTCCAAGAGCCTACGTAAGCCTAGCCAGCAAGGTTCCATGGCTTACGCCATCCAAGAAAGTTATTTTCCTGTGCCACTGTCGAGCAGAGACACAGAAGTGATCCCCAGGGTGTATTTCCTATTTCCCATTCACTCATCAAGATTTTTCTTGAAGAGTGCTAATGAAGAACTTTGCATGACATAGATGGGTGGCTTGTTCCAGAGTATGGGAAGTCTCTGGGGCAGGAATCTATCCCTCCAGCATGTCCTGTTTGTTGTGGTGACAAGGTTTAGGTCCCTAGAGTGTGTAGCTTGGAGGGACTGGGATTTCTTTAGGTGTAGCATGTCCAACAGCTCTGGGTTTAACATAGCTTTATATGTTAGGCAGAGATCACCTCAGAGTAGCCGATATGCTATGGAGTGAAGCTGGAGTTGTTTGAGGCGGTCAGTGTAGGGCATTTGTTTGAGGCCAGTAATCCTCTTTGTGAGGTACTTCTGTGGCCTTTCCAGCTACTGCAGATGTCTTGTGAGGTACATTCTAAAAGGGGAGTTGTACTCTATAATGGGTCTAATGAGTGTCGAGTAGAGGGGAACAATGACCTCTTTTTTTCCTGGATGAGAACCCTTTTATGATGAGGTGTGCCACATAGAAGGACTTCCTGACTACTGTGGCGATGTGACTATCAAAGGAGAGACTACTGTCCACCTGGGCCCCAAGGTCCCTTATCACGCATTCGGTGTTAAGTAGATTGCTGCCTATGTGGTAGTTCATGGGTACAGAGTTTTACCAAAGGGGATGACACTGCACTTTTTGGCATTGAGCTTGAGGCCATGGCTCTGACACCAGGCATCTGTCTCAGTGAGGCCCTTCTGTAGGATGTCCACATCATTTGGGGACTTGACTATGGCTCCTAGTTTGCAGTCATCTGCGAACTTCGTTAGCCAGAGGCCTTCTGTGTTAGCCTGTACTTCAGAGAAGTAGATACCAAACAGGAGAGGTCCCAGGATGGAACCCTGTGGTACTCCTCTCGTCACTGCTTTGAGATCAGATTGTAGTTTTAACAGCAGAATAGTGACATCAAAGGGTACGTTGGAATGAGTAAGAGAAGAGTGACATCAAAGGGTATGTTGGAATGAGTAAGAGAAGAGTGACATCAAAGGGTACGTTGGAATGAGTAAGAGAAGAGTGACATCAAAGGGTATGTTGGAATGAGTAAGAGAAGAGTGACATCAAAGTGCGTTGGAATGAGTAAGAGAAGAGTGACATCAAAGGGTATGTTGGAATGAGTAAGAGAAGAGTGACATCAAAGGGTACGTTGGAATGAGTAAGAGAAGAGTGACATCAAAGGGTACGTTGGAATGAGTAAGAGAAGAGTGACATCAAAGGGTATGTTGGAATGAGTAAGAGAAGAGTGACATCAAAGGGTATGTTGGAATGAGTAAGAGGAGAGTGACATCAAAGGGTATGTTGGAATGAGTAAGAGAAGAGTGAGATCAAAGGGTACGTTGGAATGAGTAAGAGAAGAGTGACATCAAAGGGTACATTGGAATGAGTAAGAGAAGAGTGACATCAAAGGGTATGTTGGAATGAGTAAGAGAAGAGTGAGATCAAAGTGCGTTGGAATGAGTAAGAGAAGAGTGACATCAAAGGGTATGTTGGAATGAGTAAGAGAAGAGTGACATCAAAGGGTATGTTGGAATGAGTAAGAGAAGAGTGACATCAAAGGGTATGTTGGAATGAGTAAGAGAAGAGTGACATCAAAGGGTATGTTGGAATGAGTAAGAGAAGAGTGACATCAAAGGGTATGTTGGAATGAGTAAGAGAAGAGTGACATCAAAGGGTACGTTGGAATGAGTAAGAGAAGAGTGACATCAAAGGGTATGTTGGAATGAGTAAGAGAAGAGTGACATCAAATGGAAGACGCGAAAGATGAGGATAGAGAAAAGGAGATTAGAGGGGATAGGATGGTAGGATGGTAGAGTCAGTCATAAGGGAGATATAAAAGTGAAAGAGAGCATAAGGGTCAGTATAGGGAATAGGACTGGTGGAGATATGTCAGCAAGTCAGTGGGTATGTACTATGAAAGGCGTTTAACGTTGTGTATTGATAATTATATTATTTTCAGTCAGCCAGATCTAGATCAGGATGTTGACATGTTGGAGCTGAATGAAGATATTTGTTTTAGGAATTCTGTCACACCACTGTTTTCTTTTTTTCAATGAAAATACACATAGTAAGCTATCTTTTTTGTGTGCACCCATTGGGATTGTAAAGCTATTCGGGCTGTAAAGATTTACAGCTTTTACTGTACACTGTCATTCAGGTTTGCATTCTTCCCCTTCCCTTTGGCCATAAACCTACTGAGTCCTTAAGAGTCACAACTCTTTAACTTTGTAGTCTGAAGATAAACCTCCTAACAACTTTCAGCACCTTCACGATTTAGCAAGTCAGGAAATATGATATTTTGGCAGATTGAAAGAAGGAATTTAGGAAAAGTGCAAGAACCATCACTCACAAAACTTCACCTTTGAAAAAGATTACATTATCTCAGGTTTTTGTTTACAGGTTGTTGAAAACAAATACTTAAAAGAGTTACTGCAAAGCACTTGCTGACTTTTTTGTTAAGGATTTCTCAAAACTTACCAGAATTTCTCAGTACCTCCATTCTAATGGAATGGAAATGTGATCTGTCAGGGGAGACTATGGTGAATTAATTTCATCAGATGTGCCCTCACAGTGAATTTTGAGCAAACATAGCTCACCAAGAAAACAAGATCATGTCAAAATGCCTGACTCCATGATGGCATTCAAGGTTAGATAAAAAGTAAAATAAGTAATAAGTAGCTATTGGGCTGCTGGCAGGTTTGGATTATGCAGAAAATCATGACAAGCTAATTTTTTTTTTCATTTTGTGCCCCCAGTAATTTCCCATTTCTTTGCAAAATTCCTGAATTCTAAGCTTCAGACTAACAACTTGAGGTACATTGTCCAAAACAACAATGGTAAATGACAGATCATTGCTTTGAGTTTATTTCCATGGAGAGTGGCCAGGGTGAGGAGGTGGTTAGGGGCGTGTGATTACAGGTTGAGTAAAGACTGGGTGGCGGGAGACATTGGGTGCATACTGGGTATGTCACCCTGGCACCATTCACCCTTGCTGCAGTTCTGTCATGAAAAATCTGGCATGCCATGTGAAATTTGATCTTCTTTTGTTGTTACAGCTCCAAGTCTTGCTTTTGCTGACTAAATAGTGCTTTTCTAACTCTGACTGCACAGTGTATAGTTAATCTGATTCTGGTATTCGGCATTTGGTGATATCTGCATGTAAGACCATCTTACGCTGTTGAAAAACAGTGTTTACTACAATCAGTGAATTACTTTGACAGAATTCTATTAGTCTACACCCTGCTTCGGTTTGTGCAACAAGATCAAGCTGGCTCAGTATTCCAATTATTCTTTAACTACCAACTTTAGCATGCCAGTCACCTATGATGAGTATAATATCTTTATTGTATAACATCCAGAAGGTGCAGCAGATCTTCATAAAACTGATCAGTTCTCTCCTCTTTGATGTCTATAGTTGGAGCATAATCTAATGTTGAATGGCTTGCCTTAGGAATCTGACTGAGGTTGTTCTATAATTTTTTGTGATGTAACCAAGCACAAATTTTGTCACTCTTTTATTGATTATGAAGGCGTCTCCATTTCCTTTGCAAGATTCTTGTATAGAATAGAAGATCTGATGATTATTTGATGTAAAAAACAATCTGTGGTCCATAATAGTTTTCTATCTCTCATATGTCAGTGTTTATTCTTGTGATCTCATCTTTAACAACATCAGGTTTACCTTGGTTCTGTCTATGTGACTTAGAGGGATAACTCCCTGTCTGTGATATAGATGACCTAAGTTTGAGTAGTTACTTGGGTAATAGAGAAAATGGATAGCAAGGGGTGGGAGTGACTGATTCTTGGCAATGTGCCCACTCCAGGGAGAGATAGAGATGGTTTCCAGGTGGTCATTTTTCAGCTAGTGGAGACTTGCTGCTGGATTCTGACCAAGGGTATTGTAACTTTGGTGTTGTATGCAAGTGATGGGAGCGCTTAAAGGGTGGTGGGGGCATGCTTATGTCAGATGGAGGGCAGTGGATATCCCAAGGTGATGTGGCTGTGATATCACCATCTAGAGAGGAGTTTAAGGCTTAATAGAATGTTTGCCTAAATTAGTGAGGGTTTCAATGTAAACCTTCTGGCAGGCCTGGAGAATTGGTGGGGGTGGAGGAATGTTGTACAGCCCATTGTTGATAAGCCTTGAGGCTACAGGAAGGTTTTCATCATGTCAGTGGACCTCTGCTGTGGGCCCACAAGCCACCAATTAGGATGGCCTGTAGGTTGGTACAGGTGAGACATTTATTTGGCATTTAGGCTGTACTGAAGACTGATAATCTTCAGACAGCTAGGGTAAAGCACCCTAGTGGCTGTCTGGATAATGATGCCTCCCAGACAGCTCCCACCCTGATGCTGGGTAAAGAATGGGCCATGTTTAACTGTAAGAGGCTGTTCACAGGCACAAAAGCAAAAAGCACTTAACAATGTTTACCTTGGTTTATAGTTCTTACTTTAATGATCCAGTTGTATGTAGTTCTTCACAGCATCCATCTTTTATATTTTTCTTTGCATTATGTCAGCAGCTGAATATCCTCTCAGCTTTAATTCATTCATGTCATAATCTCTAGCACTGGTCATACTTGTCCTCAACTTTTGTGTATTTGAGTAGTATCCCACATTCCTACTGGAAGTGGGAAGACTTATGTGCTCTTTGCTAATTAGAAATCCAGATTTTTAGCAAGATGTACATATTTTTCAACAGCCTTTGTTTCTATTTTCATTGTCAACAGATTGAAAGGTATGCCATATTCTACCATGCACATAGCTGCTTTATGGCTTTAGCTTCAAGTTCTAGACTTCCTCATGGCTTCTGTCTCCTTAAAATGTCTCTGGTTTGCAAATCTGATAGTCTTCTGCAGTTTCTATCAACGTAAGATTTCTGAGTGTGCTAATTGTTCTTTGTGAATAATCCTTTACATTGTATTGATTCGCACTTATCAATAGGCAACTAGATTTTCAAGTTACTATTTTCTTTTGTACAGATCCAGTCAATAATTAATCAGTAATGACTCATGTCCCTTTATCACACTATTTATATCTTCTTCTTCTTTCGGCTTTCCCCGGTTAGGGGTCGCAACAGTGGATCATCTGTCCGTTCATGACTGGCAGTGGAGTTTTATGGTGTCAAGTTGCCAGCCCGGCGCCCAACCTTCCACAGAAGGCACCATCACACTATCACACTATTTATATAATGTTCCTAAACTTTACTGTTCAGCTTTTTTTGTTCCTGCCTGGTTCTCGCTGCAATTTATACTCATCTTGGTCATGCTTAAAATATGTTTCATGTCTAGTGAATCTTGTTTTAACAAAATTTGAACATATAATTATATCAATTTTTGCCAGCTCAAATCTGATGACCACTCCTGTCCCTTTTACTAAGGAGACCGAAGCTAGGTGATTTGCTAAGACTCAGACAATATGTAAGACAAAGTGGCCTGGATTAATCCAATTAATCAGTTTCATAATCTGCTCCTTAAGCAATAAACTGAACTGCCTTCATGTGTTATTATTTTGTTAACAAGGTGCTCAGTTGGCTAGACCCATTACAATGCTAAGCTATAATTACATGAGAAGTAAACAATCAAAGGTAAATGTAACACACATCAGTGACAAACTAATATGGTTCACAATCAGAATGACTTGAAACAATGAGATTACCTGTTCGCATTAGAAATGTTTTGCACTGTACAAAGGAACTCTACACCAGGGAGTAAGTAGCTATACTAATAAAGTAACAACATGATTTAAGTGTTAAAGTTTGCAAAATTGTACAAAGTGATAGGAAATAAAGTCGTAAGCATGTCTGAAGTAGAAAAGACAGGTGTCAAAGAAACCAAGAGCAAAACCACATTGATAAGTAATAACAATGAAATGTTAGAATTTGTGGAAGGAAGGTTATCTGTTATACATCAATGTCAACTTTGAGGACCTTCTTCAAAAGAAAGGGATGTTATTTGTTGAATGAAATTATCATAAAGTACAGAGAAATGGCATAAAAACTACTGCACTGTATACAAAAGAAACTAGATATATATCAGACTAGGCTTGCAACAAAAATAATCCAACATCCTGTATGCTGCAGGGTTTCTGTACTTTATAGCATGCTTTCACCATTAACTCATTCTGGAGAGACATATGTGTCAATACTTTTTTATGGATGTGCATGTTGCTAGGAAACCATAACAGATGATTTGGGCCCCCTCTTGTGGTAAATCGAATGTTAGCATGCTTACTACTACAGTCATTCAGAATGATTCATATGCCATTCTTTCTGTTATTAATTTTTGAGGATGTTTATTGATTTAGGGGGATGTTTCTAAACTTTCTCCTTAATTTTTAACATTCTTTGCAGTACATGGTTAGCATTTTCATGTCAAAATATTATTAAAAACACATATTAGCATAAAGCAAGTTTCTGAACAGAAAGCTTCTTACTACCTCTCAACTGACCAGAATTTTGCAGAATGTTCAGAATTTTACCTGATATTAAGATCTGTTTGTCATAAAATTTGCCATTTTCTAGCAAAGCATTGAGAGTTTCTGTTACTAAATAATGACAGACATTTGTGTTTCAGACTTATATCCTTCAGAAAGTATGTGCTAATGCAAAATGTAATGTTGTTTGTCTTTCGGCTTTTCCCGGTTAGGGGTTGCCACAGCGGAACTCCGATCCGCTAATGACTGGCAGTAGATTTTCAGGAACGCCAAGGTGCCAGCTCGACGTTCAACCAAGGCACGCCCATTTACGCATGCCTTTCAAACGCCCACCCAACTGCAGGGAGGACATGCAGACTCCACACAGAAGGCACTCCCCGCACTCCAGCCGGGAATCAAACGGGAGAACCTCTTGCTGTGAGGCAACAACGCTACCGCTGCACCACCGCGGTTTTTAATGCAAAATGTAATATTCTAACAAATTCCTAATTTGATGTGCAATTTTTGAAATCTGTCCCTTTTTTGAGCCTTTATCCTCTACTATTTTTAAGTTTGTCCTTGATTATTGCACTAAGAGGTTTAGAGGTATGCCTCTTACCAGCTTTGTAATTAGTAACTAACTGGTAAATATGTTAAACACAGAACAGTCTAACATGCATCTACAAGCACAGACTTGTTTATTACACACAGAATAGAGTAGTATTCATGTATTCCCTTGCACGGGAAGTACTGCTGTTCCTATCTGCCTTCACTTGATTAATGTGGCAAAAAAGAAAAAAGATAATGTAAAGTCATGTCTTGGAACAGGCAGGCATGTTCATTTAGCATGAAGATTTTGTCTACTGCAGGTGAAAGAGTTTAGCAACATGCACTCTTTGTAAAGTTTTGTATTAACCATCTAGATATAATATACTCTTGTTTCAGGTGTCACCTTGAAAACTATAGACAAGTAAACCACTTTCAGTTCCTGAAGAGAAGTATACCGATATTCATTAAGACAGTGCACAAGTGATAGTACATAGCCGTTGAGTGCCATTTTGAATGATGATGATTCATATGTAGTCAGTGATGAGTGTCATTCTAAATGCCTGGATTTCTTTTAGTAAAAGTCTGTATATCCAACAATAAAGTCATATAACCAGACAGTGTCCTTGGGCCACCTTGAGATGAAGCCATTGTGTTTAGTGGTTTTAAAGTTAACTAATTAGAAATAAAGTGCAGAAAAAACTGTGTTTTGTTTTTCTTTTATACGTAGTTGTGAAACCATGGAGTTA